>NC_045446.1:76113236-76392562 GCF_002776525.5 Piliocolobus tephrosceles | reverse complement strand
AAAAAAAAAAAAAAAAAAAAAGAAAAACACTTGGGCACCGTGGCTCACGCCTGTAATCCCAGCACTTTGGGAGGTCAAGGCGGGTGGAACACCTGAGGTCAGGAGTTAGAGACCAGCCTGACCAACATGGAGAAACCCCATCTCTAATAAAAATACAAAAAAAATTTAGCCAGGCGTGGTGGTGCATGCCTGTAATCCCAGCTACTTGGGAGGCTGAGGCAGGAGTATTGCTTGAACCCGGGAGGCGGAGATTACAGTAAGCCAAGATCGTGCCATTGCACTCACTACAGTGTGAGCAACAAGAGAGAGACTCCATCTCAAGAAAGAAAAGAGAGAGAGAGAGAGAGAGAGAAAAAGAAAGAACAGAACAAACTAGTCCCTGCCTTGTAAGCATCTATATTTTTATAAAGTAACAAAGGCTGGAAGATACTGGGAGTCAGTGAAGGTATAACAGAAAGATACCAGATCTGCAATCTATAGGCCTGGTTCCACTCCTCCTCATCCTGTTATTTTCTAACTATGTGACCTTGTTTGAGCCTTAGTTCTTTCATTTATAAAGTAGAGGTATTAGCTCCTACCTCACATGGTTATTTTGAGGCATCAATGTTTAGTGGGTTCATTTTCTTGCCCTTCAGGATTGCTTAAGCAGGAAGTTAAAACAAGGTGGCAATAAAAATACAATAACATATGTGAAAGGGATTTGAAAGTGAAACCTCCTATGAAAGAATAAGATAGTCTAGATCCTGATTACACTTCTGGCCCAGAAAATAGCATCAACATAGCCTCAGCTTCGAAAAGAAATGACCATCCTTTGGCCTGAGTGCTTTGAAAAATGCCTTTATAACTGGCCATGTGAAAATTAAGAAAAGCTTTCCAAATTCTGAAAATGTACACTTGTTTTAAAGGTAATTTGGGGGCGACACAAAGGAGCTAAGGTGTGTTAATGCCAAGTTACCATAGCAACATGCTTGGCTGCTCTATCCTTCCCAGTCCTGGGCCTACCCCTAGATGGGATGATGAGCCCAGTAAACACAAGAACTACGCCATTCTACATGAAATTATTTTCTCCATATACAGACGGGAGACACTCATGCTTTCCCACAAATAATATTTGAAGGGAGAAGCCCTGAATGTTTACAAAACAATCTCTTCTCTTTTTTCCAGAATCAGAATCAAGATCCTATATACCCATTGCAATGCCTGGCATGTAGTAAGTATTCAACATATAGCTGTTTAATGAATGAATGGTCAGAATTTACCTAGAAGTCCAAGGTTGGAATAGAACACCATTGTTTATTAGGCAGAAGAGACTATTAAATTATAGGCCAGGAATTTCAGAAAAGAGATTTAAATTCATACTCCACATAATTTGGTGTCTGTTCCAAGCCACACAGCATTTTCACATCTGTATCTGCCCTGTTTATTAAATTTCTTCAGCCCATAGCTAATTCCTCTCAAATATCATACTTGTTATTCGGAACGGACACAATGCGATTCTACCAGTGTTATTCAACCTGTTACAAGGCACACATTTTCAAAGGCTATGCGGGAACAGTATGTGAAAATGGCTTCATGAATGTGCTGTCCTCCACCCTTCCGAGTTCTTGGCTTGATCTTGCTAGAGAAGGGAGCCTAAGCAGGCCTGCATCTGGGTAAATTGTTTCCTCCTTGAAATGGGCAGAGGCAAACATCACTAGTGCCAAGAGGGCTGTTTTTGAAGTCATTCTTGTGGGATTGGAAAGCCTCTCTTGACTCAGGAACCAGGCTCTCAGTCCCACCACCGAGTCAGGCTTTGAAAGTAGCTCGTATCTGCTTCCCCCATATAGTCTCATATTTTTGGCAGAACCTCTGGGTTCTTTCTCTCTTAGAAGACATTTCTTTCTTGTAATCTCCCTCTTTGTATGAAACCCCTGAGGTCAAAGGGGAAGAACAGTAAAGTCTCCTCTTCATCACTAGATTTTCAGAGAACTGTTTCAAACCAACAGCAATAACAGCACCTGCCAACTGCCAATCATTGGCACTTTGCAGACATTATCTCAGTTAATCTTCAAAAGTCCTTGGAATACTTGGAAGGCAAGTATTTTTTATTCCCATTTTATCTTTGAGGAAATCAAGGCTCAGAGAGATTTCAGTCAGTGCCTGAGCCATTATTTAAACTCAGGTTTAGCTGGCCATGGTGGTTCATGCCTGTAATTCCAACACTGGGAGGTCAAAACGGGAGGATCGCTTGAGCCTAGGAGTTTGAGACCAGCCTGAGAAGCAGAGCAAGACTATGTCTACAAAAAAATAAAAATAAAAAAAGTAGCAGGGCATGGTGGCATGTGCCTGTAGTCTTAGCTTCTCTGGAGGCTGAGGTGGGAGGATTGCTTGAGCCCAGGAGTTTAAGGTTACAGTGAGCTATGATTACACCACTGTACTCCAGCCTGGGTGACAGAGTGAGACCACCATGTCTAAAAAACAAGCAAACAAACAAACTCAGGTTTGAGTACATGCTTTCATCTAAAATAGCTAAAAACAACAAAAGCAGCAATAATTTTTGCCAATATCCCTCTGCACTAGAGAGTCTGGGGAGAGCCAAGGAAGAAAATCCTGGCTTGAACAATACCCTCACATTGCTTAGACCTTAATTATACTAATTTTAGACTTTAATTGTAGTAGCATATGTGTTATGGTTGGTGGCTGTAGAAAAGGACTGAGCAGGAAATACTGGACCCAGATTCTGGCTGGTTAGAAAGAGTAACAGATACCAGAAGTGGCTCTGCTTCTGCTGCTTTTTCATTTCTCTCTTTCCGTCCTTCAAGATCCATCTGTGTGAAAACTTTCCTGACCACCCACATAATCCCCAGCATTAATTCTTTATTTTGTGCTCCCATTGAATTTTGTTACATCTTACCACATTTTATTTTAATATACATTTCCTAACTGGCTAGAGCACCTTGAGGCCAGTACCTGTGTCTTAGTCCTCTTTGTACCTAGCACATTGAACAGTTCCTGGTTAATAAACTCTCAAGTCAATGTTACCACTTAATAAATAATGACATTCTCTTTATCTTGGTTTTTCAATTTTCAACCAGTATCCTCACTTTCCCTACATTCTGACTTGGATGGAACTTACATTCTTCTTGGCTGCCCCGCGTCTGAGCCCCCTTCCTGTGTCTGGGGAAACTGCCATTGCATAAGACATGCTGGGAGGTAGAATGTGTCTTCCCCTGACGGAAGCTGGAAAAGAGGCCAGACAGTTACCCTCCTGGGTCCCTGGCAGCTGGTGCACAAGCATATGACCTAATCTTGGCCCCCCTGATATTACTGCCTGAGACTTAAGTTTGAAGCAAATGACCCAAGAAACTGGGACAGTTTAGAGTTTGTGCTGGTGGCAGCACTGGTGTCCACTGCTCAGTGAGAGAGGAAGCAGCATTTTAACCAGGATGTTTCTGGGGTGTGGTCTTCCCTGTGGTTCTCTTTCAGTTCCAGTCCATTTTCCAAGCTTGATTCTCTAGACTGCTTGTCAATCCTGTGATCTTCCTGCTATCTCTCTAATAAACTCTTTTTTTGACTAAGATAGTCAGAGTTAGCACCTGTTACAACCAAGAGCCCTGACTGATGGACTTGGTGGCCTCATAGTACATGGTCCTGGGTCCTGGAAAACCAAAGGCCAACTTCTACCTGATTCAAACTCAAGGCAGAGACACAGAATTACTCCTTAGTTTGCCATACTTTTAACCCTTCACATTCATTATTACATTTCATCCTCACGTCAACTCTAACAGTAGGCAAGTGGGGTGGGTAATAAAATTAGGTTTTAAAATGAGAAAAGTGAAGCTCAATTAGTCTGGATGGCTTCCCTGAGGTCCCCAAACTGATGGCAGAACTCAAACTACAATCCAAATCTTCTGATTCCCAGCCAAAGGCTCTTTATAGTTAAATAACACTGAATTATTTATGTTTTGACTTTTTAAAACATTCATCCAAAAATATTCATTAAGTAACCATTATGTGTCAATCATTGATGAGGACAACAGACTCCCTCTATTCTAGGCTCAATACTATGGTTTCTGAAAGTACTGTAAGTATCAGTATAAATATGTTTATTAATAATACTCTACATTTGGGAAAGAGTATAACACTGTTGTTAAAACCTAAGCCAGCCTGCTTGGGACCAAACCCTTGCTCCCCTCCTTACTGTTTGTGCATAGCACATGCGGTCAGTGTTCTGCCCATAACCTCTCAGCCCACCCCTGTGCAGCTTGAAGTCTGCTTACTGAGAACACTTATGACTCACTGCCTGAAGAGCACGCTGGGCTCCTGTGCGAGGGGAAGCTGGGGATTCCAGAGTTAATATCTGAGAAACAGTCCTCAAATAGTGACAGATGGAGATTTGGAGAGAAACACCTCAGCTTCCTTGCCTCTTGGTGGAAATACTTCGGAGTCATATTCCTCATGGTCTTCCCAAATTTCCCAGTGGGATTGAGCTCTAGGTACCCTCAGTGGTAACGTCTCTGATAGCACACACCTTATTGGCTCCTTCTCTTCTGTACCTCACTTCCCTACTTTCTGACTGGGGTTTCCTAGGATCACCCCCCAAATAAACTACCTTTGTTTGAATCCTTTTCTCAAGGTCTACTTCTGAGAGAATCCAAACCAAGACACCATGTGACCTTGGGACTATGACTCAATAAGGCCCTGTAAAATGAAGATTACATAGAGACATGTGTCTCATAGAGACACATTCATGACACAAAGTAGCCTGGCTCCTGCTTTCACATAATCAACACTCCCTGTTCACCACTGTTGTGTCTGTAGCACCGTCTGTTTTCAGAGCACTTGCCCACATGTCTTCCTTCTCAATCAGAGGAGCTTCATCTCTTGCCACCCCATCACACCTGCCTGGCTCCATGCCAGATGCTGTTCTTTACTTCGGCCCTGCTCTCCCATTTACATGTGTCTGAGATGAGCAACTTCACATGTTTGTGACTCAGCACATGGTGCTCTCCTTGCCTGGGTATACTTTCCCCTCCCCACATTTATCTCCTGCCTGTCTATCAAGCTCCCACCCCAGGTTGACCTCCTCTAAGAAGCTTTCCCCCATTCTCCTCCCTTCCTCTTCTGTTCTATCCACACCATGCACACGCACACCCATACTCCCACACACTGGGGCCTGTAAGGAGGGTACCTCACCCAGGCGTGCTCTCTCCATCACTGCATATCACCTAGAACTGTAGTTATTGGTTTTCTTACCTGCCTGCTTTGCTAGACTGTGAGCATCTGTCTACAGCAGGCATTGTATCATTTTTTCTATATTTCTGGTGCATAGCCTAGTGCCTGTCTCAAAAAATGTAAAATTTTTCAGTTGAGGAAACAGTGGCTTAAAAGTTTAATGGATCCCATTCCAGTTCATACAATTAATATATGGCAGAACAAGAACTCAAAACTGATCATGTGGCTTCAAAGTTGAACCTTTTTTCTACAATATCATAGCTGTGAGGATTTTTGTGCTAGAGATGCACGGCATATCCTTCCCAACATCACATCTCTTCTTAGAAAATAAACTCCATCCACAGCCTTGGAGGAAGGGCAGTTTTCCATTCAAAATGACCCAGTCTCCAGCTATAATTGACTGGCTAGGAGAGGATGTCTGACCAAAGAGAGAGCCCAGTCAGACTACCTCTCCTGGGAATCTAGAGAGATAGGATCAGTTGGCTACAGGCACTGGACCTATATGGTGGCAGAGAATAAGGGCAACAGAGGGTGACATTTTGGGACTTCTGTTTTGGGTCATGTCATCTGATGAGCTGTGAGAGTTGATCTACCATGAGGCAGAATATGATGATGATGATGATGATGATGATAAGAGACACAGAAACAGGGAGACCATCTTCTTCCATTTCCAGTCCTCCATGAGGTTGGGTTCTGTGAGATATATTTAATCCTTCATAAATACATTTCCTGTCTCTTAAGCTAACTCAGTTGTTTCTCTGTCTTAGAACCAGATACAAGATAGCCTGTTCTCTGCAGCTGAGACAAACCCTGAAGGAGCTGAAGGCTGTCTGCTGACCATATTTCCCCTGACTGAATATCAAGTCCTTCCTAGAAGGGGAATCTAGCCAGTAGGTCTCCTTGTCTATGATACCAGGTGAGGGGTATGCCATGATTATGGTCAGAGCAAACCAGATAGTCACTAATATGTTCACCTGAGGTCAGCAAATTCATGCTTTGCCACCTAATAGTCTGTTTTTGAAAATAAAAATTTTAATTTCATCTTTTAAAAATTAGTTTCACATTAACATTACAGATTAAAATATACCTAAAGAGCAAATGAAAGATTTAATTATAAGCACAGTGATTTTAGTATTTATGCAATTTGGTACCTACCTCTTATGATTATCTAGTGTACGTAATATAGTCTGGGTTCTTCTATACATCTCCCTTCAGCCATGAATGTAACACACAGTTATAACTATATGTGAGCCCGTTAAAGGGTAAGTCAGATCATGTCACATCTCTGACCATAAGGTGCCACATGATCTCGCCATCTGTTGTGTAACTTCTCTGATCTAATCTCTTATGACTCCCTCCCATGCGACATTGGCCTCCATCTTCCTTCAACATACCAGGCACATTCCCATTTCATGGCTGGATTAGTTTTCTAGGGCTGCCGTTGCAAAGTACCACAAACTAGGTGGCTCAAAACAACAGAAATTTATTGTCTCACAGTTCCGGAGGTGAGAAGTCCAAAATCAAGGTGTTAACCAGGGCCATGCTCCCACTAAAACCTATAGGAGAGAACTCTTGCTTGCCTCTTCTGAGATTCTGGCTGTGGCTGTCAACTCTAGGCATTCCTTGGCTTGCAGTTGTATCACTTAAATATCTCTTTTGTCATCCCACAGCACTTTCCCTGTGTCTCTCTGTCTCTGTGTCCTCTCATAAAACACCAGTCATATTGGATTACGGCCCACCCTAGTGACCTCATCTTAACTTGATCTGCAAAGATCCTGTCTTCAAATAAGGTCACATTTCACAGGTACCAGGGCTTAGGACTTCAACATATCTTTTGGCAATGGGAAATAATTCAACCCACAACAACGGCCTTTACAGTTATTCTTCTGCTTAGAATGCTTTTGCTCCGGATGTCTACACTGTTCACCTTCTCTTGTGCTTCTGGTCTTTACTCAAATGTTACTTCCTTGGCAAGGCCTTCCTTAGCCACCTTATCTGAAATCACAACATCTGTTCCCCAGTATTTGCTAGTCCCCTTCCCTGCTTTATTTTTCTCTTTACCACTTGTAATTAGCATATTGTATGTTGTATTTCACGTACTCTTATTGTCTATTGTCTGTCTCCCCTGGTGGCATGAAAACTCCAAGAAAGCAGGGATTTCTGTGACCTTTGTTCAAGGCTATGTTGCCAGCATGTAGAACAGAGCCTGGCACAAAGGATACTTGTTGAACGTATGTAAGAATCTCCATGTCCAAAGCCCTATGTTCAGAGCTCTAAGACTTCTGCAGCTTCACCAAGAGTCAGGCCTTCTTCTACAGCCACAAGCTTTAACTTCCTAACAGGAAGCCAAATGTCTCAGTTCCCCACAAAGAGGAGTTAGGAGGAAAAACTTACCCCAGCCCCAAAGGTCTGATTGTTGGAACTCCAGTCCACCAAGTATATCTGAAGGTAAAACAAGGCAGTGTCTCCCCTATCTGGTCTTTGGTTTAATTTGTAAAACAAAACAGAAGGGCCTGGTGCGGTGGCTCACGCCTATAATCCCAGCATTTTGAGAGGTCGAGGCAGGCAGATCACCTGAGGCCAGGAGTTTGAGACCAGCCTGCTCAACATGGTGAAACCATGTCTCTACCAAAAATACAAAAATTAGCCAGGCATGGTGGCGGGGCACCTATAATCCCAGCAACTCGAGAGGCTGAGGCATGAGAATCCCTTGAACCCGGGAGGTGGAGTTGCAGTGAGCTGAGATCATGCCATTGCACTCCAGCCTAGGCAACAGAGGGAGACTCTGTCTTAAAAAACAAAACAAAATAAAAACAAAGAAACAAAACAGAAGTAAAGGGATTAGGGCTAGGGAATCTCTGTTTGCCAAAATATTCTTTTCCAGTCATAACCTTTCTGTCTACCTGATGATTTTTCCATCTTTGCCAGGTTTCCTTCTCTCTCCTCTGATGTAGATCCATGGTTTTACAAGGTCCAATATTATGAAGACCTTTATGTGCAGTGACTCCCCCAGTAACTGCCACTCATCCATAATTCTAATAGGCCTCTTGGGTTGTAAAACTTTCAGCTTATGGTCTTGTGATGGTTAATTTTGTGTCAACCTGGCTGAGCTGCAATGCCCAGATACTGGTCAAACATTATTCTGGATGTTTCTATGAAGGTGTTTTAGATGAAATTAATATTTAATTTAGTGGACTTTGAGGAAACCAGATTGCCCTTCATAATGTGGGTGTGCCTTATCCAATCAGTTGAAGGCCTAACTAGAACAAAAGACTGACCTCCTCTGAGCAAGAGGAAATTCTTTCAGCAGATGGCCTTCAGCCTTGAACTGCAACATTGACTCTTTCTATGTTCTCCAGCCTGCTCGTCTGCCCTATAGATTTTGGACTGCCATCTGCTATGGTTTGGATATGGTTGTTTGTCTCCACCAAAGCTCATATTGAAATTTGATCCTCAGTGTGCTGGTGTTGGGAGGTGGGGACTAGTGGAAGGTATTTGGGTTACAGGGACAGGCCTCATGAATGGCTTCATGGTGTTCTCAAGTTAGTCCATTCTCGCTCTCAAGAAACTGAACTGGTTCTCATAGGAATGATTAGTTCCTGCGAAAGTGGGTTGTTATAAAGCCAGGATGCTCCCTTGGCTTCCCCTCTTTGCATGTGTCGGCTTGACCTTCTCCACCATGTTGTGATGCTGCATGAAAGCCCTCGCCAGAAGCCAGGGCCATGCCTTTGAATTTCTCATCCTGCAGAAGTGTGAGCCAAATAAAGCTCTTTTCTTTATAAATTACCCAGTCTCAGGTTTTCTTTTTTCTTCTTCTTCTTCTTTTTTTTTAAAGTACAGAATATACACTGGATCAATTATTCTTTTGAAGCAACAGAAAACAGACTAAAACATCCTTTATAATTGCATGAGTCAATTCTTTAACATCTCTTTAGCGCTCTTTTTACACACACATACACACACACACAACTTACACACATGCATCCTGTTGGTTCCATTTTTCTGGAGAACCCTGACTAATACAAATTTTGTCAGCATTTCTTACAGAAATATTTATTTTAAACAACAGTGAAACAGAAGTTCATGATGTTTTCTGACAGAAGTTGATATAATCTGCTTTCACTGAAAAAGCAAAACCCAGGCAGCATGTTTCCCCGGGTTCTGGGGCTCCAGTCATAAAACTGAGAGCCTGTTAGAGAGTGGGGTTTACAAAGTATATAGAGGATAGAGTTTCAGAGAAACTCTTGTTTATTACTTACAGACCATGCTTAGTCCCAGAAAAGACAGCATAGAAAAATGTTTACTTTCTCCAGTAATCAAGAAGCCAAGATTTACTGAGTTGGGACAGAGGGAAGGAAGAGAATGACTTCCTTGGCCTCTGAATAACTTTGGATCAGGATTTTTTTTTTTTTTTTTTTTTTGAGACGGAGTTTCACTCTTGTTGCCCAGGCTGGAGTGCAATGGTGCAATCTTGGCTCATGCGCCACCACACCTGGTTAATTTTTGTATTTTTAATAGAGATGGGGTTTCTCCATGTTGGTCAGGCTGGCCTCGAAATCCTGACCTCTGGTGATCCACTGCCCTTGGCCTCCCAAAGTGCTGGGATTATAGGCATGAGCCATTCTGCCCAACCAGATCAGGATCTTAATTGAAAAGTAGAACTATTTTCTTTATCTGGTTTTGCCATGGACTGGTTGTGTGATCTAGTAAGACACTTCCTTTCTCTGGGCCTTTATTTTCTCACTGCTAAAATGAGGCATTTGAATTAAACAGTGTCTTCAGTCTCTTAGTCTCTTTCAACCACACCAGCCTATGTTGCCCTAATCTTTTTCTTTTTTCTTTTTTTTTTTTTTTTTTTGAGATGGAGTCTTGCTCTGTCACCCAGGCTGGAGTGAAGTGGCACAATCTCGGCTCACTGCAACCTCTGCCTCCCAGGTTCAAGTGATTCTCCTGCCTCAGCCTCCCGAGTAGCTGGGACTATAGGCACGCACCACCATGCCCAGTTAATTTTTGTATTTTTAGTAGAGATGGGATTTCATCATGTTAGCCAGGCTGGTCTCGAACTCCTGACCTCAGGTGATCTGCCTGTTTTGGCCTCCTAAAGTGCTGAGATTACAGGTGTGAGCCACTGCGCTGCCCTAACCTTTAATCTCCATGAAAGTATGAGGAATCTCCTAGCACCTAGCATAGCCTACCACATAGTATCACCCAGCACATATTGGGAACTCAAAAATATTAGCATTGAATAAATGAATGAGGATTTTTTTTTTAAAAACTATCTGTTTAACTTTTGAGGGAGAGGGATGAGAAATCAAGGAATCTCATCATGTGAAAATGTAAAAAAGATTTTTTTATTAGAGCATGTGTCTTTATTGGGTCATATACCACTGGTTTACATATGCACTTGCAAAAGGCAAATGTAAGAGTACTTTCTTAAAGATTCATCATAAGCTGTTTTCTTTCAGTGAATAGAAGAGTTTGACAGAGAAACACTTTTGTAAGCACAAATTGAGAATATGTTATTAGGGCATGATCACTGGGCCCTATGAGGTCAAGAGTAGAAATTCAGCAGTAAAAGACAAATGTAAGCATGCTTTCTTTAAGATGCATCAAAATCTATCTTTTTTGTGAATGGAAGAGTTTGAAAGAGAAACACAAAGAAGTTTTTAACAAACTTGAAATCTTAATTGTAATCAAAAGCCATTTCCTGAGACTTGTGTTTTTATAACCATAGCGCTATATAGTGGGGTAGAAAGTTATTTAAACCAACTCTGTGCCCCTGAGGGTTTGACCATTTTGTCAGGGAGACAGGAAATGTTATATTCTGTTTAAATACAACAGAAAGAATCCTCTGTAGATCCTGGTCAGTGGTACTTACAGTCTAAGTCTCACAGGTTCCAAGGTTTGTGGGTAGATCTGAGAAGCAGAGGGCCAGCCAAGAGACCTCTTGTCTTCCCAACTCTTTCACTCCATCACCCTGAGACTTTCTCTCTCTGTGTCTAGAGTTGACCAAAAAGTGCGGCATCATCTTTGGTTGTCCTGTGTACCCCTAGAGCCACAGGCAGGTAAAAAATAAACTGCTCTCTGCTCTTCTTTCCTGCCCCAGATTCTCTAGTCAAGTCAGACTTCTCCCAGTTCAAGTGGAGAATTACTCTGTATCAGCTGATTCCCTGAAAGTCAGCTAACTAAATGGTGTTCTATCCTCATTTTAAAGCAGCCTAGAAAAGTTTGAGTTTACGGAGAATCCCTCTGAGTCATTGCTTAGAAAAATACCTCTACATGTCTATTTGATTTTGTTGTTGTTGTTGTTGTTGTTGTTGTTTGTTTGTTTGTTTGTTTTGAGATGGAGTCTCCCTCTCTCACCCAGGCTGGAGTGCAGAGGTACGATCTTGGCTCACTGCAACCTCTGCTTCCCGTGTTCAAGCGATTCTCCTGCCTCAGCCTTCTAAGTAGCTGGGATCACAGGTGCCTGCCACCATGCCCGGCTAATTTTTGTATTTTTAGTAGAGATGGGGTTTCACCATCTTGGCCATGGTTGGCCAGGCTGGTCTTGAACTCCTGACCTCAGGTGATCCACCTGCCTTGGCCTCCCAAAGTGCTGGGATTACAGGCATGAGCCACTGTGCCTAGCCATTCTATTTGATTTCATGAAGGCTTTCAGCTTTTAGATCAGAGGAGCTGCCTCTCCATTCTGAAGAAAAAGGTGAATGTGACTTTGGACCAGGAGACAGGCTGACTTGTCTCTGGTTCCAGTTGCATCACTTAGGGACGGTGAATGTTTGGCATGTAATTTCTGCTCTCTGAGCTTTGGTCATCTCCTCCTTAAAGAGAGGACTGTAACAACAGCGCAACACTCCCTACCCGCCCTCCACACACCCCACCCTCCACCTCAGGGTTGTTCTGAGAATTAAATGAGATCATCTCTGTGACAATATTCTACACTACGCAAATGTAAGTTCCCTTTATCAGATTTCAGCTTTGATGAGTCATTTCAGACATTAGTTCTTGACATATGTCCTTCACTTAACCCCACTACTAATTATTTTTTTTTCTTTTCTTATTTCCTGTAGAAATTATGAAATTGGTCCTCTGCATACCTCTTGATGAAGTCTACCCCTATACCTTATCTAACATCTTTCTGGCTCCATTCCCCATTTCCACTTAGACCTGCTGGGTCTTACTCCCTCATTGTGTCAGTAATTATTCAGAAAGTCTTCTTTTAGCCCACACTATCACCATGCACAGCTGCATATCTGACAGTGACATACTTAATGTTCAATCTAGTTGTAGTCATGTATAGAAACCCAAATAATGATGGAATAAGAGTTAAGTCATGTGTTCCAGAATTAGCATTATCATTGATTATCCAGTGGGCTTCAGGCCATTCAGTTAAACAAACATCTATTCAGGTCAGGAGGTGGAGCGGATGTTCTCCGCTGTGCAGAAACTCAAAATTTTGTAAGTCACACAGATTTGTAAACCTCCAATTATGAATAATGGAATGGCACGCACACACACACAAATAATATTGGCACATTAGGGAAGGAACAATTTGATATGCCTTTGAAGGCTGAAGAAAGCACCACTTCAGAGAGGAGGTGACATCTGAGCTTGGTCTTGAAGGATGAATAACTAAGATTTTTAAAGTCCAAGAAGGAGACCAGGTTGAAGGAGGAACATTAACAGATGAACAGAATAGCTAGATGAAGGAATGGCAAGAGTTCGATATGACCGGAGCATAGAAAGCACAGTGGGGAGAATAGGAGATGAGGCTGGAAGAAACACTGGGCTGAAGTCATGTAGATCTAATGTGCCAGACTTGTATATCTGGGCTTTGTACTATCCAGCTCTTCTCAACCAGGATTCCACCAGAAAAATTAAGCCCCGATGACTTAAGACATCTATTGTACAAATAAATTCCTGTCCCCTGTACACCTAGAATGGTATTAACTATGTACCATCCTGGAAAGACCTGAAATAGTCACTCAAATAATTTTCTGGAGGGCTTGGTTCTCACATGGAAGCCCAGGAGAGAAAGGCTGCTAGGCATTGGCAAGCCATCCAACATTTATAGAAAGCAACTGACATCTTCACATGTCATAGAAACATCACTTGGGTGGCAATGAGAAGACCGCATTAGAAATAGTACAGGCAGAGGATAAGTGGTTAACTAAACTGCTGTTGCAATAATTCAGGTGGGTGACAACCAGGGCTCAGGGTGGTGACAGTAGAAACGGAGGTAAAGGACACCTTAGAGACATTTGGGAGGCAGAATGGATGGTGTTCTTTAGTGCTGTGTTCGCCAGCTCTCTGGCTATTATATGGAGTCACCAGCTCGGAACCTTCCTAAAGAGGGCAATAAGTGGATGGGCACAGTGACACATGCCTGTAATCCCAGCACTTTGGGAGACCAAGCCAGGCATATCACTTGAAGTCAAGAGTTCGAGACCAGCCTGGCCAACATGGTGACAACATGGAGACAACATGTCTGTACCAAAAATACAAAAATTGGCTGGGTGTGGTGGCATACATCTACAGTCCTAACTACTTGGGAGGCTGAGGCAAGAGAATCACTTGAACCCAGGAGGTGGAGGTTGCGGTGAGACAAGATCATGCCACTATACTCCAGTCTGGGAGGCAGAGCTAGACTCCACCTCAAAAAAAAAAAAAAAAAAAAAAAAAATGAGGGCAAGAAGTGCACCAGCCACAACTCAGCATGGGGGTGGAGTGTGCTGCTACTACTCTGGACTTTATCACATCTGGGGTGAACTCGCACACCCTGATAGCCTCAAGTTGTGACTTTCCTTCACACCAACCTCACCCTCCTGGGCATGTTGGTCCAGTCTTCACAACTGACCTTCAGCCTCATTCTCCTCCCCAGCCATATATTTCAAAAGTGCTACCCTGGCCGGGCGCGGTGGCTCAAGCCTGTAATCCCAGCACTTTGGGAGGCCGAGACGGGCAGATCACAAGGTCAGGAGTTCGAGACCATCCTGGCTAACACGGTGAAACCCCGTCTCTACTAAAAAATACAAAAAGCTAGCTGGGCGAGGTGGCTGGCGCCTGTAGTCCCAGCTACTCGGGAGGCTGAGGCAGGAGAATGGTGTAAACCCAGGAGGCGGAGCTTGCAGTCAGCTGAGATCCAGCCACTGCACTCCAGCCTGGGTGACAGAGCGAGACTCCGTCTCAAAAAAAAAAAAAAAAAAAAGTGCTACCCTGAACTCTACACTGCTTGGCTGGGTTCCTGACGCTTTGCTTCCCTAACCCAACTCATTCTTCCAAGGGGCTGGATCCACTCCTTGTGCTCCACCCCAACCCTAGGAGTCCTGCAGCTGAGGCAGCATTGCCAGCTCCAGTCCCGCTCATTCCCAGCTTCCTCCCTATGGGCCATGTGGCCAAGGTCTCATCATGCCGTATGTCTAAACTCACCCGAATTTAGGCACGTCATCACCAAGCCTCATCTGGGGCCTGTTTTCTCATTTGTAATGTGAGGGGATTGCACTAGGTGACTTCTAAAGGATCTCCCTTCCAACACTAACATCCTGTGTTTCTAAGTAGGCCAACTATAAAAGAAGTCTGCATTGGCACAGAACAGTTGAGGCTGGGAGTAAGTGAGTCAGACTCAGCAGAAATGTCAAGCACACTGTGGAGCCAGGAGACCAGAGTGCAGCATGCCATGAGCAGACAGGAGCCAGGGCCTCGAGCCAGAGATTAGCCTACCCAGACAGCTGTGCAGACAAGATGACGGATGCCACGCCTGGCTTATTAGTCACATTGATGTTCAAGGAATTAACCACTTCATTTTGTATCTTCCAAAGGACAACATTCGTTTATAACCTAAAGCTATTTAGCATGGAGTTTGTAATTCTACCCTTCTCACAGTTACTGCTGGTGATGTAGGACTCAATATTATCCCATTATTATTTTGTCCATTTGCTTGAAATTACCATCCAATGGGCATTCCCTGAGCATCTAGTTTTACTCTCAAGACTTCCTAAGTCCCTCTCAGATACCTCTCAGGGTGTGTGAAAGAAAAGAGCACAGGCCTTTGGAGACCTACATTTGAACCCCATAGCTACTTACTAGTCATATGGTTCTGGAAAAGTTAATCTCTGAATTGTGTGTGTGTGTGTGTGTGTGTGTGTGTGAGACAGAGCAAGACTCTGTCACCCAGGCTGGAGTGCAGTGGCGTGATCTCAGCTCATTGCATCCTTAGCCTCCCTGGTTCAAGCGATTCTCCTGCCTCAGCCTCCCAAGTAGCTGGGACTACAAATGCACACCACCATGCCCAGCTAATTTTTGTATTCTTAGTAGAGACAGGGTTTCACCATGTTGGCCAGGCTGGTCTTGAACTCCTGACCTCAGGTGATCCACCCGCCTTGGCCTCCCAAAGTGCTGGGATTACAGGCATCAGCCACCGCACCCAGCTAATCTCTGAATTGTGGATTCCCCATGTGTGAAATGGGATAATAATAATACCTGCCTTGCAGATTTGTAGCCCAGGTTAAAGTGTCTACTATATGGAAGGTTCTCAGTAAAGAAGTTCTCCTTCACAGAAACCCTGCTGTTTTGGATGTCTTGAAATCTCTGCCTTCAGGATTGTTTCTCTGAGTTTTGCCTGGCCCTTTCCTTTCTTTCCTCCTTAAGCCTGCAAGGTCTCTGCTGGTCCACACAAGTTTCTGCTCCAATTCCAGACCTGCAGCATGCTGAGTCAGCACTAGCACTTCCTAGAGTAGGGGCTTTTCTCCCCTACTCTATCATGGCTGAGCAATCACAAGCCAAGAAAATCTTGATCAGAAGATGAGATCATAGCTAAAGGCTCTGAGAGCTCCATTGTCTCAGCTTCAGATGCTATTATATAGAAGATTAAAACCCCAGTACTGTGACTCAGTGAGGGCCCAGTTAGGAGATTACAAGAGACAGTGCTGAAGCGTTAAAGGTGATAAAGTAAGGATGCCTTCAAGCTACTGAGTATAGGAATTAGCTGTGGGCACACATCTTTGGCAGGCTAGGAACTAACCTTCCTGGTTCCTTCCTTCAAAGGGGTGGTAGTGTCAGGGCACTAGTATAGGTAGTGTCAGGGCACTAGACATGGGTTGTAGGGTGGTAGTGTCAGGGCACTAGTATAGGTAGTGTCAGGGCACTAGACATGGGTTGTAGGGCCTTAGAGATCTTTTATGTTTACGCTCTTTTACACAAATGGAGAAACTGAGGCCCACAAGTGGGAATTAACTTGCTCAGATTTGTATAAAGAGAAAAAGCCATATCTGCATTCAAATACAGGACTCAACCTTATGTTCCAACTGTTTCTATTATCCTATGATAAAATAGTGATTGTTAAAATTTAATGCATTGTGGACACTCACTAAACCTGACTGTTATATAAGAAGTGTAGGGAATGTTGTTAACAGGATTTCTAGCAGGAGAGCATTCACTTTTTCATCGAATATTTATTGAGTCCTAGAAGGTAAGTAATGGCCAAATTGTTAAGGGTATCAGAGGCTATGCTTAGGCGTGTGGTTTGTATTTTGTAGGCAACAGTCCATCAAAGATTTCAGAGAAGAGGATTAACATGATCAGTTTTCAAGAAAGCACACTAGCAGCAGAGGAGAGGATTAGAAAGCGTCAAATTAGATGCCCGAGGACTTAACGGGGCTTTTAGAGTAGTCCTGGCAAGAGATGACTGATGGAGGTCTAAGAAGGGCAGTGGCAGTAAGGACAGAGAGCAAGCAGAGTCAAAGGCCATTTCTTCTTTTTCTTTTATTATTCTTAATTGACATATAATAATTGTACATGTTTATGAAGTACAGGGTGATATTTTGATACATGTATACAATGTGTAATGATCAGGTCAGGGTAGTTAGCATAGCTATCACCTCAGACGTTTCTCATTTATTCATGTTGGGAACATTCAAAATTCACTTTTCTGGCTATTTGAAAATACGC
This sequence comes from Piliocolobus tephrosceles, assembly GCF_002776525.5. NCBI lineage: Eukaryota > Metazoa > Chordata > Mammalia > Primates > Cercopithecidae > Piliocolobus > Piliocolobus tephrosceles. The sequence goes on along the minus strand of NC_045446.1, from coordinate 76,375,402 downwards.
AATCAATTGTTGTTAATTATAGTCATGCTACAGTGCTGTAGAACACTAGAACTTCCTCTTTTTTAGCTGCACTGTTGTATTTGTTAACCAACCTTTGGCTATTCCCCCTCTGCTCTACCCTTCCCCACCTCTAGTAACCATTATTCTACTCTCTGCTTCCATGAAATCAACCTTTTACACTTCTACATATAAGTGAGAACCCACCAAACACAATTTCTTAAATGCAGTTAATGGGACTTGGTGGTCAGTGGAAGGGCCAAGTAGAGCGGGAGCCTGGGCCCCAGGCCAGTCCAAGCATAGCTTTTCAAGACTCCAGATTCCTGCCTAGGGCCCCAGGCTAACCAGGCAGGCTTCACTCATGGCAGGGCAGCTATTTGATGGCCACTGGGCAGGCTGCAGCCTGCAAACCCTCACTGAAATCCTGACTGTGCAATAAACCAAGGGCATCTGTTTCCCAGCAAAGATGGTTGGTCACGACAGGCAGTTAAGGAGTCTTATTAAAAGTTGTTTAGCTAGAGACTTTCAATTAAGGGCAGAAAGTCTTAAAGATTTAGCTTGTTAGTTTCTACAGCTACTCTGGCTAAAGTTTTCTGATAAGAAGGTAAGTGGCATCCTCTACTCGCTATGGAGATCATGTATTGTAATAGTTAATAACACAAAATTCAGCCACACATGGTGGCTGAAGACACGGTGGCTCACGCCTGTTAATCCGAACAATTTGGGAGGCTGAGGTGCGTGGATTACTTGAGGCCAGGAGTTTGAGACCAGCCTGGCCAACATGGTGAAACCTTGTCTCTACTAAAAATAGAAAAATTAGCCAGGCATGATGGCATGTGCCTGTAGTCCCAGCTACTCGGGAGAAGGCTGAGGTGGGAGAATAATTTGAACCAAGGAAGTGGAGGTTGCAATGAGCCAAGATTGTGCCACTGCACTCCAGTCTGGGCCACAGACTAAAAACAACAACAACAACAACAAAAGCCCAAAAACTATAAAGCAAACCATAAAATCTGGTATCAGGCAGTCCGAGGTTGGAGTCCCAGATGGGGGCTCACAAGCTGTATAACCCTGAGTAAGTTACTAAATGTCTTTTAAGATTCTTCTACCATAAAAAGGGGATAACAGTAGTACCTCTGTAAGGATTATTTTCTTAATGATAGGAGAAAATGCATTTTAAGTGCTCAGAACCACGCTTGCCACAGAGCAAGTGGGCAATCAGGGTCAGCTATTGTTAATGTTGTTTTTTTTCTTTTTTTTGAGACGGAGTCTGGCTGGGATGCCCAGGCTGGAGTGCAGTGGCCGGATCTCAGCTCACTGCAAGCTCTGCCTCTCGGGTTCACGCCATTCTCCTCCCTCAGCCTCCCGAGTAGCTGGGACTACAGGCGCCGCCACCTCGCCTGGCTAGTTTTTTGTATTTTTTAGTAGAGACGGGGTTTCACCGGGTTAGCCAGGATGGTCTCGATCTCCTGACCTCGTGATCCGCCTGTCTCGGCCTCCCAAAGTGCTGGGATTACAGGCTTGAGCCACCGCGCTCGGCCAGCTATTGTTAATGTTAACATCTCTACTGAATTATTTTGTAGCATGGCATATAAATAATCACTTTTCTAAGTATGAAAAATTTTTGTGCTCACCACTGTAAAAACCGCCTGTTTGGATATTGTGTTTTAACCAAATGTCAAAGACTCATGAATGAATGTTGGGACAGAAGAACATTTGATACATCTACTGTACGTGCAGATTTTATAAATGTGCAACAAAAGCTTCTGTTTTACTTTTCAAAAATTCCATGGTCAAGAGTGATTTTTCTAGATGACTTTGATTTTATTTGCCAGGTGACTTTGAGTAAATCTGTTTGACCATTTTAATTTCATTTGCTGTCTCTGCAAAATAAACAGGGCTGGTCTTCAACTCCTGACCTTGTGATCTGCCCTCTTCGGCCTCCCAAAGTGCTGGGATTACAGGCATGAGCACTGCACCTGGCCTGAGCCCACCTTTCATGTCCAGCTCCAGCTTACTCTCCCAACCCTCATTCCCATGATTTTGCTTTCACGCATTCTGTTATAACCAGACTGATCTTGGCTATTTCCTTAGATCCTGTGTGTTTACTGCATTCATGTTTTACTAATGCTGCTCTTCACCCAGAAGCACTTCTCTCCTTTTGTCTGAATTCTTTCTCTAATCTCACCACCAACGTTTATATGTCCAAATCCTCCCATTCATCAAAGCTTAGTGTGCAAAGTAGAGGTAATCTTTCTCTTTGGGAGTGAATGTCTCCCTCAGTGGGGCTCCCAGGATACTTTTTGTATGTACCTCTCAGGTGGTACCTGGTAGACCAAGTGGCACAGAGGTTAGGCACATAGGACCTTCAGTCACACCACCTGAGTTCAAATCTCCAGGGTTATTTAGCTAGGCAATATTGGGAAAGTTAAAACATTAACAAACAAAAACTCTCCATGCCTCAGTTTCCTCACCTGTAAAAATGGAGTTGATGGTAGTTCCTACCTCTTAAGGTTTCTGTTAGGTTTAAATGAGGCCATAAATATAAAGTATTTATTTATTTATTTTTGAGACAGAGTCTCGCTCTGTCACCTAGGCTGGAGTGCAGTGGTACGATCTTGGCTCACTGCAACCTCTGCCTCCCGAGTTCAAATGACTCTTGTGCCTCAGCCTCCTGAGTAGCTGGGATTACAGGCACATGCCAAAATGTCCTGCTAATTTTTGTATTTTTAGTAGAGACAGGGTTTCACCATGTTGGCCATGCTAGTCTCAAACTCCAACCTCAAGTGATCCACCCACCTTGACCTCCCAAAGTGCTAGGATTACAGGCGTGAGCCACCATGCCCAGCCCAATATAAAGCATTTAGAATAGTGCCTTGCCTATACTGACTGTTTAATAAATGCTAGCTGTCATTATTACTCCTCTCCTTCTACCTCATTTTACAGATATAACATCTCTGGGCCAGGCACAGTGGCTCACACATGTAATTCCAGCACTTTGGGAGGCCGAGGCAGGAAGATTTCTTGAGTCCAAGAGTCTGAGACCAGCCTAGCCAACATGGCAAAACCCTATCTCTACACAAAATACAAAAATTAGCCAGGCATGGTAGCACATGCCTGTAGTCCCAGCTGCTTGGGAGGCTGAGGCGGGAGGATCTTTTGAGCCCAGAATGTGGAGGTTGTAGTGAGCCAAGATTGTACCATTGCACTCCAGCCTGGTGACAGAGTAAGACCCTGTCTCAAAAAGTAAAATAAAAGTAAAAATAATAACATATCTGTCTTATGTTCCCTCTTAGACTGTACACTTTGAGGGTAGGAGGACATGTGCCTGTTCTTTTTCTTTTCTTTTTTTTTTTTTTTTTGAGATGAAGTTTCACTCCTGTTGCCCAGGCTGGAGTGCAATGGCACAATCTCAGCTCACTGCAACCTCCGCCTCCTGGGTTCAAGCAATTCTTCTGCCTCAGGCTACCAAGTAGCTAGGATTACAGGCATGAACCACCACATCCAGCTAATTTTGTGTGTGTGTGTTTAGTACAGATGGGGTTTTACCATGTTGGTCAGGCTGTTCTTGAACTCCTTACCTCAAGTGATCTACCCACCTCAGCCTCCCAAAGTGTTGGGATTACAGGCATGAGCCACCATGCCTGGCCAAGCCTGCTTATTTTTTTGAAGCTCCTTTTATGCCTAGAATATAGTCAACACACAAAATTAATTATTTGACAGATTTTAGAAAACTTAAGGCCAACTCTTTTCCCCCTTTTCATATCCACAAGGTGCCTTTACATGAAATTAGTGATTCCATAAATTAAACAGACTTACTGTAATTAAATTTCAAATTGGACATTAGATTAAACAGTCTATAGATAGTTTCATATTAGTGCATGTGGTAAGGACAGACATTTTTAAAGAATGTTACATGTGGTGTACAGTTATTTAACAGTAGAGCCTGGACTCTGGCCCATGGCTCCCACTCCCAGCCCAGGGCCCATTCCACTGCTCCAAACTACCCAATTGTATTATCTTTCCTTCCCATGACCGTGGGTTAGTCTGGCTCCGGCTGGCCATGCACAACAACCAAAGCCACCATGGAGCAGTTCACACTGCAGAGAGCAGCCTCACTCGTGATCCATGGACAAATTGGTGGACAAACATGTATTAGTGGAAAATAATATGTATTTGTTCAAAGTTCCATTGTAGTCAAGTTTTCAGGTCAAATTCAGATCTATTTCTGAGATATTTTCTACAGCTATGTCTTACATCTTTGCAGAGATACTTTTTTGGCCTGTGTTCATGGATTTATGCCAAATAGCAGTTTACCCAACACTGTGATTCATTTGTTTGTTTTCTATACACTGTTGGGCTTTTCCTATATTTGGCTTCGACTGAGGACTCTCAGCATATGCTCTGTGTGGCTAGTCAGACTTTTTGGTATATATATATATTTTGGAGATGGGGGTCTCACTGGTTTGCCCAGGTTTGTCTCAAACTCCTAGACTCAAGCAATTCTCCTGCCTCAGCTTCTCAAGCAGCTGGGATTATAGGCATTTGCTAGTATGCCCAGTTTATTTTGGGATCTTAACATAAAAATAAAATAAAATTAGAACAAAGGCCAGGATTTTTCTAATAATAAATCAGGGACTGGTCTTTTTTTTAAACTGAGTATTAACTTCAATTTAATTCTTCTCTTCAGTGAATTTCACAGCATTAAAGTTAAAGCATAATTCAGGTCAAGTAGAATATCAGCTCCTGGTGTGTCATTAATAGTACCTAGTTCATGAATAAGAGCCACACAAAGTAGCACAGGTCCACAGAAATGGGCCTGGAGAAATTAGGCCAAACAGAGCTTAAATAAATTAAGGTATAAGATGCTGTCTTCTCCCTGCTCTCAAGCAGCATGTCTTTTCTTATAACTAACCTAAGACACAAGTAGGTACAAGCCTATGGCATAGAGGGGTGCCAGAAGTCTCAAAAGTAGATTCTCCAAACTTCTTCCTTTTTGAAAAAGAAATTTTAAGTTTGGGGTACACGTGCAGGTTTGTTATGTATGTAAACTTATGTCATGGGGGTTTGTTGTACAGATTATTTCATCACCCAGGTATTAAACCTAGTACCCATTAGTTATTTTTCCTGATCCTTTCCCTCCTCCCACCCTCCACCCTCTAATAGTCCCCAGGGTGTGTTGTTTCCTATATGTATCCATGTGTTCTCATCATTTAGCTCCCACTTATAAGTAAGAACATGCCATATTTGGCTTTCTATTCCTGCATTAGTTTGCTAAGGACAATGGCCTCCAGTTCCATCCATGTCACTGCAAAGGACATGATCTCACTCTTTTTTATGGCTGCATAGTATTCCATGGTATATATGTACCATATTGTCTTTATCCAATCTATCATTGATGAGCATGTAGGTTGATTCCACATCTTTGTTATTGTGAATAATGTTGTAATTAACATATGCATGCATGCGTCTTTATAAGAGGACAATTTATATTCCTTTGGGTATATAGCCAGTAATAGAATTGCTGGATCAAATGGTATTTCTGTCTTTAGGACTTGGAGGAATCGCCACACTGTCTTCCACAGTCGCTGAACTAATTTACACTCCCACTACCAATGTATAAGTGTTCCTTTTTCTCTATAACGCTGCCAACATCTGTTATTTTTTGACTTTTTAATAACAGCCATTCTGACTGATGTGAGATGGTATCTCATTGTGGTTTGATTGCATTTCCCTAATGATCAGTGATGTTGAGCTTTTATTCATATGACTGTTGGCCACATGTATGTCTTCTTTTTTTTTTTTTTTTTTTGAGACAGAGTCTCGCTCTGTCACCCAGGCTGGAGTGCTGTGGCCGGATCTCAGCTCACTGCAAGCTCCGCCTCCCGGGTTCACGCCATTCTCCTGCCTCAGCCTCCCGAGTAGCTAGGACTACAGGCGCTGCCACCTCACCCAGCTAGTTTTTTTTTTTGTAGTTTTTAGTAGAGACGGGGTTTCACCGTGTTAGCCAGGATGGTCTCGATCTCCTGACCTCGTGATCCGCCCATCTCGGCCTCCCAAAGTGCTGGGATTACAGGCTTGAGCCACCGCGCCCGGCCAGGCCACATGTATGTCTTCTTTTGAAAAGTGTCTGTTCATGTCTTTTGCCCACTTTTTTAATGGGTTTTTTTTTCTTCTTGTAAATTTGTTTAAGTTACTTATAGATGCTGGATATTAGACCTTTGTCAAATGCACAGTTTGCAATACTTTTCTCCCCTTCTATAAGTGGTCTGTTTACTCTGTTGATAGCTTCTTTTTCTGTGCAGAAGCTCTTTAGTTTAATTAGATCCCATTTGTCAATTTTTTATTTTGTTGCAATTGCTTTTCGCATCTTTGTCATGAAATCTTTGCCCGTGTCTATGTCCTGAATGGTTATGTCACCTAGGTCCAACCTGCTTCTTATGTTTGGTGTTCCTATTTCTAGAGCAGTGTTCCACTGGCAGGAGTTTATTCCACAAACTTCCGTCCATTCCTTTACTAATTCCTTCATTCTTCAAATGTTTAGTAGTGCTACTATGTGCAGGAACTAGGAAGAGAAAAACGAGTAGGACACAGAACTTTTTTTCTGGGGGAAAGACTGAAATAGGCAGATAGTTAAAATTCTGTCTTTGATGATTATCATGATAGGGCTGTACTATGGGGCTGCCAGTATAGGAGGTGACCCAGAGAAGGAGTCTCATAGAAAATCACAAGGAGAAAGTGTGCACAGGGGAAACATGGTCCTCACAGGGGAAAAGCACATAAGCAAAGACAATGTTGAGTGTGGATATCTCTGACAGGGTGAATGTTTTAAGTTGGCTAGTGGTTATTAAGAAAGTAGAATGAACAATAGCCTGCTAGTTTCACAGAGTAAGCTGGGCAGAATTTGACGCACAAGCTAAGACTTGATAGGAAAGTGAGTAAGAACAGACAAAGACTGGAAACCTGGGCCACTGCCCAGCTGGGGCTAAAGTGGGCTCTCGGTTGCTGGAGGACCAACTTAAGGCACTGGAGCCAGAAATGGGGGAGTAAACAGGAACTAAAAGAAGATGGTCAGAAAATGCCAAGCAGTTGCCTATTTGGTAATTTGGAGAAAGTGGCACTGGTTTGCAGCCTTGTATGCCAGAGGGAAGCCATAAATTAAGATGTGAATTAATGGGGTTTATGTAATTAAAACAGGCAAAGCATGTGTTTGGCTTCAGGACTAGGAAGATTGCTGAGTTCCCAAATTATAATCACTCCCACCACTGCACTGTACCCCCAAAGAGCATATGCTCTTCCTCTTACTTAGAATACATCTGTGCCCTCTTGTTTGCCCTTCAAGGCTTGGCACAAGTATCCCCTCCTTTCCTCATGGCTCAGACTGTTGGGTATCCCTGCTCCGAGCTCCCATACCAATTAACATATCTTTCTCCTTGGATCAGCACTCATCGCATTGGATTGTCCCTGTCTATTTAGTTTTCTGTCTCCCTCCCCACTAGGCTGCGAGCTCTCTGAGGGCAGAAATTGCCTTTCATCTCTATATTCCCAGGACTTAACCAAAGACTAAGTACATAGTAGCTGCCAATACATGTCTGTGGGTAGACCAACAGATAGATAGACAGATGGATTGAATGGATGGATGGATGGATGACCCACCCAAATCAGTAATAGTTTGCATTCTCCTTAGGAAGACAGACCTTACAGGGTGAGTGCCAAGAAAAATGCTGAATATATTTTAAAGCTGTGGCAAACCATGGATTAAAAAAACAGGTGCCTTAGTCAAATTCAAACCTACTTGCAATTTGTTGCTTTATGTTCCTGTTCACACAAGCACTGTAATTTTAGATCGGGGATTGCTTAGTAGGCAGGTTTCAAAGATGTGGAAGGGGGAGCAATCTAATCAAAAAGGCTCGAACTAGGAGCCAAGAGGTCTAGCTTCTCTTCCTGATCTACCCCGCTTCAACTTCCCGCTTATGTAACCTAGATGAGCTTCTTATCTCCATAGGCTTCCACTCTCTGGCCTCCTGTCTTTCCCCTTTACACCCATCCTCCACCCAGTTATTTTTCTTGAAAATAAATTAATCATCTTGGTTATTTGCTTTAAAATCTCCTTGCTGCCTCCAGAGCAAAGTCCAGCTTCTTTGCAGTCAAGCCAGGTCATCCTTTGAGACTGGTCATCCTTTGTCAAGTTCCTTATATCCATTACTCCATGGCCCCATTCCTCTAACCAAGCTCTTTCATGCCTCTGTGTTTTTTCTACACATGGGCTCCGATATCAGAACAACTTTTGGCCTGGTGCAGTAGTTCACACCTGTAATCCCAGCCCTTTGGGAGGCTGAGGCAGGCAGACCACTTGAGGTCAGGAGTTTGAGACCAGCCTGGCCAACATGGTGAAACCCCATCTCTATTAAAAATGCAAAAATTGGCCAGGCATGGTGGCGGGCACTTGGAGTCCCAGCTACTTGGGAGGCTGAAGCAGGAGAATCGCTTGAGCCCAGGAGGTGGAGGTTGCAATGAGCTGAGATTGTGCCAATGCACTCCAGCCTAGGTGACAGAGCGAGACTCTGTCTAAAAAAAAAAAAAAAAACAGCAATAACAACAACTTTCCACACTCATTCCACCTGGTGAGCTCCTCTTTGTTCATCTTTTAAGACCCAGCCAGTGGAGCCCTAGAAGTTGCTTTCTCAACAAGGCCTCTTCTAACTCCTTCAGTGAGTGTGAGCACCTCCTCCACTCTGCTCCCGTAGCATTTTCTCTTGTTTATGTCAGATCCCTTATAACCCTGATAGAAATTTGCTTACTCATCCATCTATCTCAGTTGCAAAACTCTGAGTTCCTCTAGGCCAGGGGCCATTATTAGTTGCCAGCACTCAGAACGTTCTACAATATATGCTGGTTGAAAAAAATCAACTGAGTTATATTGAATTTTACATGAACTGTCTCCCTAACTGTGACTTCTCTCTATATAAAATCTAATACTGAGATTGGGCTTTGTGAGCCTTGATCAGATAGTAGGCATTATTCTGTCCCCTTTATATTTGGTAACAACACTTAATTCTTATCTCAGCCCTGCAAAGCCTGTATTACCATTACCATTACTATTACTGCTATTTACTGGCCAAGCACAGTGGCTCATGCCTGTAATCTCAGAAGTTTGGGAGGCCACAGTGAGAGGATCGCTTGACCCCAGGAGTTCGAGATCAGCCTGGGCAACACAGTGAAACCGAGTCTCTACAAAAAATTTTTTTAATTAGCCTGATACGGTGGTATACCCCTGTAGCCCCAGCTGCTCAGGAGGCTGATGAGGGAGGATTGCTTCAGCCAGGGAGGTGGAGGCTCCAGTGAGCTGTGATCATGCCACTGCACTCCAGCCTGGGTAACAGAGCAAGACCCTATCTCAAAACTAATTAATTAATTAAATACTACTGTTGCCATTACTTTAAAGATAAAGAAACTGAGGTCTAAAGAAGCTAAGTATCTTTCCCAAGTTATACTTAGTAGGTGGAAAAGCTAATATTTAAATTGAAGCCCCTCTCTTTCAAACTTCAAAACCCATGACCTTTCCACAATACTCCTCCTTCCCCAGAGGCCTGCACCTAGTAGGTTCTCGTTTGGTTGTTTAATTGCTCTGAACTGCTTTGACTAGGACTATGAGAGTCAGGCTCACTGCAACTTGCAGCTGAGGCTTGGCCATTGCCATGACTCATCCATGAAAGCCCGGACAGCCGTATCTGAATGCTGGCGCACATGGAGATGAGACGCAGATCCTCTTTCTGGCAGAAAGTTGTGTCTTCTAGCACATGGAACCAGCACTCCATTTCCTGGGATCAGATGGAGCTCTCAGCAAAGAGGACCTCTCACAGTTCATGGGTTTGTCCTGATATCTAGCCCAGAAAATGCTTCCTGGCTCCCTGGAGAATGAGAAATTATTGGCTTCTGTGATGTTTTTCTAATCATTGAGCCCTCAAGGTGAAAGGTCTCTTGGATGGAAGCGAACATACCAAGTTTACCCAACCCAGCATGGCCTCAGGCAACCCCCAGCCACTCTCCACTAGGGCCCACATAACAGCTGGGGCTTCTTCTTGATAGACGCTCTTCAGCTCCTTGGCCTACTTTCCCCCGAAGTGTAGAAGTCTTCCAGGCCCCTGTGCCGCTGACATAAAGCAGAAATCCCACTGCAGAGCTCCCTTCAGGCTGGAAACTGTGCACAGAGCCCTCAGAAGTTTCCTCTTATTCTATTTTCCATGGTTGCTTGCTAACACTTCCGTTTATGTGGAGAACAGAGGCTCACAAAAGGATGTATGCTCTTGTCCTGAAAAATGTCCCATAGGCATATAGGAGAGAGCCCAGAGAAGGTATTTACATGCTTGTGAATACTTATTATGTATCAGCTGTCTTACATACACCTTTTTTCTTGTTTAATCATCATGGCAATTATTTTCCTCTTTTAAAGATGTGTAAACTGAAACTGACTCTAAGCACAACAGCACTTTTTGTTTTTCATTAATAAAAGAAATATTGTGAACCTTTGACCTTAGGCCAGAGAAACAGTGCCTGGAGCTCAGCACAGGAGAAGGTAGGACATAGCCCCAGGTAGAATCCTTACATAAGACAGAGTCTGCTCATTGTCTGAGACTCCATGATATTTTGCAAGTGTTTTCCCGCTGGAATCAGGAATTAGATCTGGAGCCCAAATCCAGCTGTCCAGTACTGTGAAAAGGAGAAGCAGTTTGGGTTTTACAAAAAGATACTTAGACTAGAAGTTTGAATACATTTGCTTGAATTCCAGCTCTGTTATTTAACAGATGCGAAACCATACTTTGGTTTTCTCATCTGTGAAGGGGGAATAAAAGTTACCAATCCATTTTGGGGTTTTTGTGAACATTAAACGAGATACTGAACATATGTGTGGAGGCCTGTAGAGGCCTGGCCTACTCAAAAGTGAATAATTTTCTTCTCCATTGCCCTTTCTTTAGAGCTCCATCCATGATTGGACTGCACCTCATTCCTCAGATTAGTTTTTCTCCCACCCCTACCTTCACCAAGCTAAATGAAGAACAGTTTGGTATACAGGAAGGGGCATAGACTAGAAATTTAGTGACTTAAGTTTGAGTCCTGATTTTATGAATTACTGGCTGTGAGATATTCAAGTGAGTTGACAAGCCTCAATTTCCTCATCTGTTAAACGGGAATAGGATCTCAGTACTTACCTTCTAGGGTTGCCTGAAGACTACGGAAGAGTATGAATACACTAATGCTTTGTCAGTTCTAATGTGCTATACAAATGCAAGTTACTCATCCAGCAAATATTTTTGACCACCTGGTATGGGTCAGGCATGTGCCATGATGAGGGTACAAAGACAGTAAGACATGATCTCCTTTGAGCTTGCAGTCTGATGAGGAGACAGATAAGTACATGGGTAAATACAACACAGTGTGGTATGTGCCGTATCAGGGGAGGGGCAGAACGCCTGAAGCACAAAGGAAGGGCACAGTGTGAGTTATCTATTGCTGCAAAACAAATTACCCGAAAACTTTGCAGCTTAAAACAACAAACATTTATTATCTCATATCATTTCTGAGAGTCAGGAATCTGGGAATGACTCAGTTGGACAGTTCTGGCTCAAGCCTTTCATGGAACTTTCATGGAATCAAGTTGTTGGCTGCAATCTCCCTCTCTCTCTCTCTTTTTTTTTTTTAAGAGATGGGGTCTCCCTCTCACTTTGTTGCCCAGACTGGTATTGAACTCCTGGGCTCAAGCTATCCACCCAATCCGGCCTCAGCCTCCCAAAGTGCTGGGATTAGAGGCGTGAGTCACCACACCTGGCCTTCTGCAATCTTTAGAGACTTGACTATTGACTAGAGATGACAAATCTACTTCCCAGATCACTGACATGCCTGTTGGCAGGAGGCTACAGTTCCTTGTCATGTGACCTTCTCTGTAGGTCTGCTCAAGACGGCTTTTCCCCAGGGATACGCAAAAGAGAGAGCACATCTAAGAAAGCCCTCAAGAGGAAGCAACAGTGTCTTTTACAACCTAATCTCATAAGCAGTATATGAGATCTGCCATTTTCACTTCTGCCATTGTGTGTTGGTCACAGAGATCAATCCTGGTACAAAGTAGGAGGGGACTACACAAGGGTGTGAAAACCAGGAGGTGGGGCTCACTGAGAGCCACCTGGAATGCTTGCTATAGAAGGTACCCAACACACTGGGAGAGAAGAGGAGCCAGGAAAAGTTTTTTGAAGCTTAAGTCCAGGTACATTTTTACTGCTTCTCACAGTCTCTGCTGGATATTGGGCTAGTAAGAGGGAACTTTTTTTTTTCTATTTACATTATTCTGCTATTAAACAAAAATGACATTGTAAATAATACAGAGCAGACTTAGAGCTATCCAGAAGTGGTAATGACTTTGCCGATGGGTTTCCAGAGCAGCTGCATCCTGGTGAGGTCAGACCCCACTGGCCCCTTGTATGGCCTTTCAAGTCCATAGCCCACTCAGAGATGACCACCAATAACCACTACTTGCCCCTATTCATAATGCACCTCACACTGTACTGCAATAATGTGCTTATGTGTCTGATATCCCTCTAGACTGCCCTGAGTGGGCAAGGAACATGTCTCTGGCACATGGCTGTGTCTACCATCCAAGATGATGGTACTGTGCCTAACAGTTGGATGAAAAAAAGAAATGGAATTTAAATAAATCAGAGGACACTGAAAACAGGCTCAATACAGGTAAATAATTATGTTTATGGAATTAGGCTAGGTGATTCCTGAGTCTCAGGCCCTATGATATATGCTTTGCATATTTTATTTCATTTAATACTCATAATAAGCCTACGATAGGTATAATTATCCCCATTTAACAGATGAGGAAACTAAGGTCATACAACTAGAAAATGGCAGAGCCTGGATTTGACCCCAGGCCTATCAGATTCCAAAGCCTGTGCAACTAATCATATCACATCTGGTGCTAGATCTTCTCAGACACACAATTGCAGATCTGAGGGATTTTTGGTGACTAAAAAAAACAGATAAAAAAATTAAACAGCCTTAAGGAACAAATTGATGAACACCTAAGAACCAGGTATTTTCCCTACATAGACATGCCTGTGTGCAAGTGTACACACACACACACACCCTTTATTTTTCCAGGAAAGCCTAGCTTAAGTCCCACCTCTTCCAGGAAGCCTTCCTTGACTCACAGTGATGTTTGTCTCCCTCAAACTCCTGCTGCACTTGCGATGGTGCCATTCAGCTGGTATTTACCCTTCGGAGTCTTGATTTGCAGTTTATCCCATTTGTAACTCAGGTTCATGGGTTTCTTCTCCATACACTGAGAAAGCTGGACTACTTCCCAAAGGACCTTTTTGTCTTGCACATTGTAGGAGGTACTTCCTGACTCCCCACCAGCACATCACCTCCTTGCAGGAAGGGCCATGTTTTTGCATGTGGCAGGCCCTTACTGACAGCAGCGCTTTTACCTGATTAGGTTGGAAGAGCCCACTCTCTATTGTCTCCTGACTAGATCGAAAATTCCTAGAGACCCATTATCATGTCCCAGCATCTAGCAGAGGGCGTGGAGTGTAGGAGGTTCTCCATAAGGAAATCCTGGATAAATACATGAGTGAGTGAATAAATGAAATGGTGGCAATGATTTTAACTTTAATGAAAACCTCTAGTATCCTTGGCATTACTACATTAATAGGAATAATGTCTTCTACTTGTTTTGTGCTTTGTCTTTCTCCAGGAAACATCTCCTTCAGGCCCTTTTCCTTCCCCCAGGGATTTTGCCTGCAGAACTAGGACAGAACACTTGAAATCAGAGTAGGCAGAGCTAGAGACACATGAACAAACTTTGACTTGGCTTGTTTCAAACTGCATGCCAACCCATCACCCTTCTGTTTGGACTTATTACCACATTACCTTCCTTTATTGCAAGATGTTTTCATAACATGAAGCAATACCCCAGCCTACAGCTTTATTTGCACAGGTTATACCTGTGATCAGCTTCCTCTCAGATGCCATCCCCCATCTCCCACAGTAGGGGAGGAGGTTACTCCTTCATCTTAGCAGTGGCATTTCTCCCCTGTATCCCACTGTCAAATAGGAGATTTCTAGGAAGCCTCCTTCAACAGCTGCTCCTACACAGGATCAGAGGCCTCCTCTTAATCTCCCTCATTGTCTCTGCTACGACCTTTCCTTGTTTTACCTATTTTTCTATTTTCTGCCTTACTGTCAGAAAGGCATATGGTGCAGTAGCAAAGAGCATGGGTTTTGCAATTAGAGCTGGATTTTCATCCTGGGTCTGCCTCTTATTAGCTATTCAGCTTGGGCAAGTTACCAAACTTCTTTGAGCTTCAATTTTCTTATTTGTAAACTAGGAATAATATTATTACCCGCTTCATAGGGTTATTGTGAGGATTAATACTGCAAGGGGTTCAGAACAGAGCCTGCAAATAATACACACCAGTAAATGTTATCTATCACAACTATTATATGGTGTGTTGACTGCTCACGCTGAGGATGACATGGGTAGCAAGAGGCTGGGGTGAGTTTTCATCATCATCAACATTTTGATGGAAAAAGAGAGAAATTCAGATTTACCAGCAAGGCACGGTGGCTCAGGCCTGTAATCCCAGAACTTTGGGAGGCTAAGGCAGGCAGATCACCTGAGGTCAGGAGTTCAACACCAGCCTGGCCAATGTGGCAAAACCCCATCTCTACCAAAACCAAAAATTAGCTGGGAATGGTGGTGCATGCCTGTAGTCCCAGCTACTTGGGAGGATGAGGCACGAGAATCATTTGAACCCAGTAGGCAGAGATTGCAGTGAGCCAAGATTATGCCACTGCACTCCAGGCTGGGCAACAGAGCAAGACTCTGTCTCAAAAAAAAGAAATTCAGATTTACCAAACACTAGACTGAGAGCCTTAGTTACCCAAACACATTTAATATTTAGAAGGAACACAACTTGCTGGAAAAGCTCAGGGGGTAAAGGTGGTTGCTCCACGTCACACAGCCAGGATGGGAAGCAGGTTTTTCTGACTCATTTCTTTCCCTGTTCCCCAGCAGAACCTTCTGGGGCCCACTGGAGCTTTTTGTTTTGTCCTTCTCAGGGATGAACCCATGCATTTACCTTGATCATTGATGATCAAGGTCATCAATTGATGATATGAAAGTTACCCTTTCTCACTGCTGTGTATATTTTGTTCCTACCTTTTTCCATTTCCTTTAAGTGGCCTCAAGATGTTCAGTGAGTCCTGCTCCGACTTCTCTTTTCCATTCAGCACCCATGTCTCTGGTTTTCTGGCAAACTCTTTGCTATCTCTGACCTTATTGCCCTCCTCCTTCTGTTACTCAGAAATTCATTCCCATGGCCTCAGCTTACCCTGTGTCTCGGACTGTCTGTGCTAATCTCAGCAGGATTGGTATCAGAAGCCCAGGCCAGGCCTGAGCTGGCTCAGCTTCACACCAGGCTGGGGCTGGGGGATGGGGGCTGGTCATAGGGAACCAGGGGGATGACAGAGACAGGAAAGTAGCTTCCCTAGCAGGTGAGGGCAGACAGTGTGCCTGGAGATGCCACAGAAGCAATTGAGAAGTTAGAAATCCTCTGCCAGGGCTCCTGGGAGATCTCACAGGGAGGAAATCTGCAAGGCCTTGGACCTAGCGGAGTTAGTATAAGGCAGGCTGAATGCTAGGTTCTAAACTGGTTTTGGGTCAGGAGGAATTCAGTTCCAACAGGATCCAAAATTGGAATGTGATTGGGAATTTTTGAACAGGCCCAGTTTCAGTTTATTTGTGATAATAAACCGTTACATTGTTCCAGAAAGTCCATTATTTTGGCATCCAGACTGAACGATCCAGGCTGCCTCTCCAACACAGAAATTACACTAAAAATCCTTTGGTAGACATTGGGTTCTGATTTTTAGTTCTGAAAACCCAGTCTCTGTACCTAACTCATATTCCATCATCTAAAATATCTAGGACATGATACATGCTATCATCATATTCCATTTTTCTAACTTCCTGGGATAAATGCTGCCTACCATCTTATTTCTTCTGTCAAATTTAACAAGTTTTAATTACACAAGTGATTATAAATACATGAATACATTCTTTGCATTTTTTTTTTTTTAAGAGACGAGGGTTTCACTAGGTTTCACTATGTTGGCTAAGTCTGGTCTTGACCTCCTAGGTTCAAGCGATCCTCTTACCTCTGCCTCCTAGATTTCTGGGATTATAGGCATGAGTCACTGCACCTGGCCTGCAAAATGTTTTAAAATAAACAAGTAGAAAGTAAAAAGTAAAAATCTTACATATTCCCACTCAACCCCACCTTATTCTGTAAATTGTCATGCTCTCAGTTTCTGCTGCACTTACAAAGTTTCTCTACGCACTTACAAATTTAGGAACATGCAATGGTATACAGGGCCAGGCGTTTGGGAAAGAGATGGGTGGACTACCCTGGCAGAGGGAAGTATTTTATCCCTGACATTAAGTCCTTTGCAAGTCTGATCTTGAGCTCCTAGGCCCAAGTGATCCTCTTGTCTCTGCCTTCCAGAGTTCTGGGATTATAGGCGTGAGCCACCATACCTGGCATGAAAAATGTTTCTCAGAATGACCCTATGAAATAGGTACTGCATATTGTTATCCCTAGTGGACTGCTGAAGCAGCTAAGGTAATCTCACCCAAAGTCTCAGGACTAGTAAGTAGCCAAACTGGGATTTGAACCACAGCACTTTAACTCCAGTGTTGGCACTGTTTACCGGCTGTGCTATGGGAGTTTCCTGGTATTCTCTCTAATTTTTGCTAAATTTACTGTGTAAATGGACTCTTCTACAAACTTTTCTCCAGGTTAGATAGCTAGAAATGGAAAATTTTCATACCTACTTCCAAGTTGCTCTCTAGAAACTGTGATAACAACTGATAATCCCACAGAGTTTGAGAGTGTCATTTCCCCTGAAGTTTTGCTAATGTTGGATTTTATTGTTTATTCGTTTTTGACAATCTGAAGATTAAAAATATTTCATACTTATTTTAAGTTACATTTCCTTATGTACCCATAAGACTGAACATTGTTATATGCTTATTGAAAACTTACATTTCTTCCTCCGTTTAATTACCTGTTCAATTCCTTGGTTCATTTTTTTTAATAGTTTAGTTTAATTTGTATTTTATATTCATTGATAAGTACTCTTTATGAATTAAGGATATTAATCTTTTGTTGTATATTTGGCAACTAATCTGTCCTTTTCACTCTTTTTTAACTTTTCTTATGGTATTTTTGTTGTATGAAAGTCTTCAATTTAAAAAATAGTAAAACTGTATATTTAACATAGTTAATTATTAGTATTTTGGGTATAATAACTATATTTATGAATAAAATGACATATGATATTTGCTTCAAAATGATCCAGTGAGGGTGGGCAGATAGATGAAACAAGACTGGCTATGAATTTGATGACTGTTATGTTTGGTGATGCACACAGAAGGCATCATTGCACCATTCACTCCACTTCTGTAAAAATAAAAAGTTAAAACCCTCCAGTCAAATCGGTCCCTCTTATCTTTTGTAATGCTCTCTGTTCTGAAATTTGCTTAAGAGGAACTTTTCCACTTTCGTACTATAGAAATAGTCTCCTATATTTTGTCTTACTATTAATATTTTTGATTTAGCTCTTTAGTCAAGCTGAAAGTTACCTTGTGTTTGGTAAAAATCTAACTTTTATTTTTTTGAGACGGAGTCTCACTCTGTCTCCCAGGCTGGAGTGCAGTGGTATGAGCTCAGCTCACTGCAACCTCCACTTCTTGGGTTCAAGCAATTCTCCTGCCTCAGCCTCCAGAGTAGCAGGGATTACAGGCTTGCACCACCATGCCCAGCTAATTTTTGTATTTTTGGTAGAGATAGGGTTTTACCATGTTGGCCAGGTTGGTCTTGAACTCCTGACCTCAAATGATCCGCCCGCTTCAGACTCTCAAAGTGCTAGGATTACAGGAGTGAGCCACCATGCCCGGCCCCAAAAATCTAACTTTTGTTTTCCAAATGGAAAGCTAATTATCCAGTGTGACTTATGGGATAATCCTTTTTTTTTTAATTTCCAATCTTAAATGTCACCTTTTATCTCTAACAAATTCCCATCTATGCACATGCTTGTTTCTGGGCTCTAGAATGAATTTACTGAGTCTGCTCTGTTAACTCATTGTTTTCATTACCATCTGTCTCTTCCAAATGAGCTATAGAATCAGCTCATCAAGTTTCAGAAAAAAAAATTTCTGATTTTTTAATTGAGATTTTACTAGGTTTATAGATCTTTTTTTTTTTTTTTTTAAAGACAGGGCCTTACTCTGTTGCCCAGGCTAGAGGGCAGTGGTGCGATCTCGGCTTACTATAACCTCTGCCTCCCATGTTCAAGCGATTCTCATGCCTCAGCCTCCTGAATAGCTGGGATTACAGGTATGTGTCACCATGCCTGCTAATTTTTGTATTTTTAGTAGAGACAGGGTCTCACCATATTGGCCAGGTTGGTCTCGAACTCCTGACCTCAAGTGATCTGCCCACCTTGACCTCCCAAAGTGCTGGGATTATAGGCATGAGTCACCGTACCCAGCTTTATAGATCAATTTGAGGAGAACTGACACCTTCACATTACTGATCCTTCATTCAGGAAATGGTACATCTCTCCCATTATTTTTTGTTGTTTAGTGAAGTCATAAAGAATATTTATTCCTAGATTTAAGTATTTTTATTTTCTAAAACATCCCGTTCTCTTCATTTGGGAATTAATGCAAGATTTTTACTAACTTTTTTAATATTGGGCATCAAAAACCACTTAGACAACCGTAGGTTTGCTAGTTTCTCACCTTGTCACTGTTGCTTGTATATAGCATCTTCTTTTCTTAAATTTAATTTTCCTTCATGGCTCACTGCAGCCTTGACTTCCTGGAATTAAGTGATCCTCCCACCTCAGTCCCCCAAGTAACTAGGACTACAGGCATGTGCTACCACCCCGGCTAATTTTTGTATTTTTGGTAGATACAGGATTTCCCTGTGTTGACCAGGCTGGTCTTGAACTCCTGAGCTCAAGCAATCCACCCTCCTTAGCCTCCCAAAGTACTGGGATTATAGGTGTGAGCCACCATCCTGGCCTAGTTTCCTATTTCCGTTTTGAGGTACCTGACTTAATGTTCTACAAGCAGTAATCAGTTTAAATTTTGTGGACCAACTAGGTAAAGCAGTTAATTATAATTATGCTATCATCATGCATGAATATAAATTAGAGTGGTGCAAATGCTTCAGTTGAGGTCTTTAAGTTTTTACATCCACTAAATTAAAGATTGAGTAGCAAATCAAAATTAAAACTAGAGGAAAAGTCAAACTTCAGCTTCTAGCTAGAGTCATTATAGCAACTCCAGGAAATAAATCTGCATGCACAGAAGGGAGAGCAAGAGGAAATAACTGTTGATCTCTAATATGAGCTCTAGCCAATTGTTTTTCTATTTCTTCAATACTTTCATGTTAAGATGACTAGAATTATGATTCTTTCTTTCATGTATTCCATTATATTCTCTGTCATATTTTTCTCTTGAAACCTGTCTCAGGAAGAGCCAACTTTCTGAAGGAGACAGAATCATCATGCCTTCACATTCCTAAAGATGGGGTAATCTGGGTTTGTTCTTTCTCTCTCTATGTATTTTTAATATGGAAACTTCATGAATTTGTGTGCCATTCTTGTGCATGGGCCATGCTAATCTTCTCCGTATCATTCCAATTTTAGTATATGTGCTGCCGAAGCCAGCGTGGGGTTTGTTCTTTCTAACCTCATTTGGTTCATTCATTCATTCATTCATTCAACAAATATTCATTGAGCATCTATGACACTGGTTTTCAACCTGGTTATATAATGAAACCACCCAGGGAACATTTCCAAAATAGCATTACCAGTTTTCACCCATAGATTAATGGAACCTAGGCCAGACCTTTACATTTCTAAAGCTCCTCAAGCAATTATGATGCATATGAGGGTTGAACACAGCTGCCCCATGATATATTAGGTCCTGTGCAAACAAGAGGGGATGCAAATAAAAATAAATAATTGCTAACATTTATTGAGAATGCATACTGTATGTCAGGCACTATTCTCAGTTCCTTATGTGTTTTAACACATTTAATCTTCTAACAACACTAGAAGGTAAGTATTATTCAGTCTCACAAGAAAACTGAAGCACAGAGAGGCTAAGTAACTTGTACAAGGTAACACATCTAGGAAGTGGCAAAGTCAGGTCCTGGAGTCCATCTTCACTTTTCTATGGTCCATCCATAGTATCATAGTCCAGCAAATAATGAAAAGACAGGAGATATGTATCAAGAACACCTAAAGTGACAGGTGGAGGAAGGAGATAGGGTCAGGAAGGCTTCCTGTAGGAGGTGGCACTTCAATTAAACAGAGGAAAAATGGAAACCAGAGAGGCAAAGTGGGGAGTAGAGTTCCTCAGATTCCTTCCTCCCTTGTCTTGCTACACAACCTGCCTCCCCTAGTCCCAGGAGCTCCATCCTCCCTCTTCTCCACACTGAAAACACTGGAATGCCCTCAATCATTCTTAATACGCCTAACATTTCAACTGGGAAGTCTGAAGTCATGCACAATTACTCATGCAATTTTTCCTCCAGACAATAGGCCCTTCTGTGTGCTTCTCATTCAAATATATAAAGCTTCACTCTGTTGTTTTAAAAAAGTCTTTGTTGTAGAAACAATTCACAAATGTGTCAAACACACATTGGTTCCCCACCCCCTTTTCTGTCCCCTCACCTGATTGGGATGCTAGCCTGCCAGGGACGTGTGCCCACTTGCCGACTCTGCCCAGAATGGAAGCTAGCCCTGCATTTCACTTAACTTCTAACCAACTGGGGCTCTAAGTTTAAGTTTGAGGTTAACCTCAGGGGGCATTTAGCCACACCTGCCACCCCCTCTGCCTGGCCTCAGGGGTGGGAACAGACTTCTGCTGGAGAAAGGGAAATGCTTGATGCTGCTAATTAACTGTGGGAGGAAAGGAAACCCTCTCCAGACACCAAAAATACCAAAGAAGAACATTATAAAAAGCAGCCTTTGTACCAGCCAGCCACATCATTCAGCCCAGCCCAGGCTGGGGCTGGAGGGAAAAATAACAACTCTCGCAGCCACTAAGTTCCTGCATCCCAAATGGGCACCTCAGGAGGTCATGCCCTGAGTGAATGTCTGCTAGAGAAGGGGGTTCCAGGACCATGGCGGGAGTCTGGCTGCCTTCCCAGCTGGCCTTTGGCAAACCACAGGAAGCTGCCTGAAGCGGCATGTTTATAAGGTGACTTGTGAGACTTCCTTAGAATAGCAACAGGCCTGTTTCATAACTTAAAAGCTGAAGAGTGTGTGTCTGTGGAGGTATGAGGTGGAGCTGCAGGACCTTACTTTAGAGTCTGGGTAATCTCACTAAGGCAGGTCGCTTTCCCACCCTCTGCTTATCAATTTAGGGGCTGATCCTTGCTCTGCAGATGGGACTATCTTAAACAGAGAAGTGTCACCTACCAGCCAGCCCAAATCCCTGAGGCTTGAGTGCTACAGGGCTGAAGTGAGTTTGAGTATCTGGGAGATACTCACAGATACTCCCCTCAGACCAGAGGGGTGTCTGCTGGGGAGGGCTGGAGTTGCTTTGAGAATTGGGATTTGTTCACAAGTAGAAGGGCAGTCAGGCTTTTTGGCTGGGATCTTAAGTTAAAGAGGCTGCAGAATTTGGCTGCTGACCAGTATACGGGAATGAGGTGAAACCTGAGGGTGGCCTTAGAATGGAGGATTGAGGACCTTAGAATTTGAAAGCTGCCAGAACTACACTGGAGGTTCTTGGAGGGCATGTTTACAGGGCCTGCCTTCTTTTATAGGGGCTGGGACTGATTCCCAAGACTCTAAATTGCCAAAATCAGGAAGTTGGGGTACTAGGATTTCATACCAGGCAAGTTTCCCAGTCTCTCACTCCAATAACATTTTTGCATCTGGGCAGACAAGGGGGAGATTCCGCCACAATAATACCACATGTGCAGGATCCCTGGCAGCTGCACGTGTGGTGGCACATCCCTTTCCCTCCCTTCCTGTTGATATATGATCTCCTTTATAGACTTCTCAAGTGTCAGAGCTGAAAAGATTTTAGAAGCCATGTAGACCAATTATTGTATTGAACAGGAAAGGAAACAGAGAACCAGAGAAAAATGATGGGCACAGGGACATATAGCTAGTTAGTAATCACTAGGATTGAAGCCAGTTTTGTTGACAACCAGTCCAGGGATTTTTCCACAACACCACACCCTTTATAACAAATAACATTCGTATATCAGGGGCTCCTACCCATTCTATATTGTATTTCCCGTTTTACTCTCTTCCATGGAGAGTGCCTTGAACTGCACCTTGCTCATAGTTAAATGACTTTCTGAAAAGTTTCCACTATTTGGTATTTTGACAATAATAATAATAATAATAATAATAATAAAACCTCATTAGGTTAGAAAGAAAGAGGTTATCACAGCCAGAGGCTGCCCATGTGAAATGTGACCAGGGTGGAGGAGCAAATTCCCAGAGTCTAAGGCCTCGCTGCTCAAAGTTGTCCATGGACCAATAAGCATGGGTATCACCAGGGAGTCCCACCCAGATCTGCGGAATCAAAATCTGCATGTTAACAAGAGCCTACATGATGTGACTAAGTTTGAGTAGTAGTACCTCTTTGAGGCAAGGCTCTGCAAAAAATCCTTCTCTTCCTCTTCCTCCCCAAATGCTTAACCTTCTACCACCTCACTCTTGCTCCTTTCTTCCACATGCTCTGTCCAGTGTTACTCTGTTAATCTGGTTCTGCCTTTTCTTGAAATTTTAAAGCCACAAAAGGGTGGGGGGGGGGGGCGGAGATGGGGGTACTGGGTGTATTTTAATAGGGGACTGAAAATGGAAACTTTTGAGAAAAATAAAATATGGCCAATTGGGAAGATCTTTTGCAGCTCCAATGTCACGTTGTTAATGTTGAAATATAAACATCTACTATGTTTATATTGGCTTACTTGTAAAATCGTCAACTTTGGTTATATTTAGGAATCTGATGGCTTGGAAAGCACACTGAAAAACTCTGAGAACAAAAATATTTTTCCCCTTAACTTTATGGAAAATAAGAAAATCTCTTTCAAAAAAACAATTCCAAGAACGTCTTTTCTCTACTTTATTATCCCCATCCACCATGGCACCATCGTACACTTTTTCCTGTTAGCTTTCTTGTTCTCTTTGTTCCTAGTTCAGTTTTCTCATTTCATTTACATTTTTTTTTAAATTGGGGTTTTCTTACTATTTATTTTTTATTTAAAAATTAGGAAATAGAGAAGAAAAAAAAGCACAACAGAATCCCGCTGATGTAGAAACTATGTAAACTTCTTATATGAAAGTATCTTAAACCTTTTTGTGCATATATTTGTTAACAAAAATGGGATAATTCAGAATATAATAATTAATATCTACTTACTTTTAAGTGGAACTATAACTTACTAATTTCTTTATGTCTGTGAACATACCTCAACAACATTATTTTTGTTAAATTATGCCACTGAAATTGTATCATGATTGATTTGGTAATATTTCTATTGCTGAATATTTAGGTACTTCAAACTTTTCACAGTTAAAAGCACTACTGGGCATGGCACAGTGGTTCATGACTGTAATCTCAACACTTTGCAAGGCTGAGGCAGGAGGATTGCTTAAGGCTAGGAGTTCGAGACCAGTCTGGGCAAAATAGTGAGACCCTTGTCTCTATAAAAAAAATTAGCTGGACATGGTGGCCCACCCCTGTGGTCCCAGCTACTCAAGAGGCTGAGGTGGGAGGATCTCTTAAGCCTGAAAGGTCAAGGCTGCAGCAAGCCATGATTGCATCACTGTGCTCCAGCCTGCAACATAGCAAAATCCCATCTCAAACAAACAAACAAACAAAAAGGAAAAAGAAAAATAGAAAAGCAGTGAAAAGCAATACTGCATATTCTTAATGATTTTATTACCTTAAAAAACTATTTAATTAAGTCATGAACACATAAAGGCATCATTACACTTGTGAAAAAAATTTAAGATAACATGAAATCCTTTTTGACCCTCATTGCCAGCCCTGGTTCCCTTCCTCTCCCTCCTCCCTTGTTCCAGCTCTCGCACTCCCACACATCTCAAGGAATCCAATCATCAACCCAATTTTGATGGGGATGCATGCGGTGCAGGGCACAGAATTAAGTAATGTAAAGATTTCAGTCAATGACACAGTCTCCACCCTAGTGAGGGAGAATAGGCATGCATTCATGGGGAGATGCAAATAACAATTGTAAGCCATACACTGTACCACCGAGCTCAGGTTAAGGTTAGGCAAACTGAGAACAGTCCCAATGACTGCTGAGTGCACATGAAGTCCTCTTCAATTTTCAGCAGGATCACTGCTCCAGGTTTTTACTTGACCTCCTTGCCTATAATCTCTCCCTTTCAACCCATCCAGTTTACTGCTGATAAAATAATCTCAAAAGCCACTCTTCTGATATATAGGATCTTGTTCATTCCCTACTCCTCTTATTCTGCCTGCTGAGAGTTTAAAGACTCAGCTCAAACTACTGAGCACACATTAGGTGCTAATCACCTCTTCTAAAGCTTTCCTCACTCTAGGTTCCGTGAGCAACTCCCTCATGGTTTTTTAACAGATTCTGCTTTGTTGGGACTGTTATTTTTCTGACCTACCTCGACCCCAAACCATGAGTTCTTAAAGTACAGGACCTCCATCTTATCAATCTTGTACCCTCAGCACCCAGTACAGTGCTGGGTACATAGTTGATGCTTTATATTTGTCTGCTCAATGAAAAGAACAAATAAATGAGCTTCCCAGAAATGTCCCACTGGTTCCTAATGTACTTTTAGGATTTGGAGGTTACTTCTTGCTTAGAGTGAGAAGCAACTGCATTAGGTGGCGGGAACAGAGGCAGCCTTTGAGGTGACATGTCCTAGTTCCTTAAAGGGACGTGTTGGTTCTTGCCCCATTCGAAGTCTTTGGATTCTACATTTGAAACAAACAGCCTATTGCTGTCTTTGCAATGTAAGAGGTACTAAGGAAGCGTTTGTTCAAAAAATAAAGAAAAGGGGTGTTTTGTTGTTGTTGTTTTTATTTTTTGAGATGGAGTCTCGCTCCGTGGCCTAGGCGGGAGTGCAATGGCACGATCTCAGCTCACTGCTACCTCTGCCTCCCAGGTTCAAGTGATTCTCCTGCCTCAGCTTCCTGAGTAGCTGGGATTGCAGGCGTCCGCCACCTCGCCCAGTTAATTTTTGTATTTTTAGTAGAGACAGGGTTTCACCATGTTGACCAGGCTGGTCTTGAATTCCTGACCTCAGGTGATTCGTCCGCCTCGGTTTCCCAAAGTGCTAGGATTACAGGTGTAAGCCCCCACACCCGGCCAAAGGAAAAGTTTTTAAAATATCCCAACTTTCCCTAGTTAGGAATTGAAAGTTTGTAAAGCTCAAATCTGTTCATGTTGCCCCCTTGCCTAAATCCCTTTGGTTGTTTCCCATTGCTGTTAGGATAAAGTTCAAAATTTTAAACTTGACCAACAAGGCCCCACATGGCATGAAGGCTGCCAACCTCACCAACATCCTGTCACATCTTCTTCTTAGGTCTCTTTACACTCCAGCCCCACAGGTAATTCCTTTGTTTCTCATGGGCACCACACTTCTTCAAAAATGCTTCTTTTGCCTGGAACACTCTCTGCTGTAACCGACACCCACACCCATGGCCTCACACTTCCCCATGTCACCTGGCTTATTGTCCTGCATCCTCTTGTCTCAGCTTAGCTGTCACTGCCTAGGGAAGCCTCTGTGGACCACACTCTAAGTTATGTCACCGCACTGTACACCTGCATAGCACTCTGCATTTTTCCCTTACAACACTTCTTTTTAGTATAACTTGATAGTTAAATGTGTATTATTGAATGTTTTCTTCTTAATCCCCACCTCCTGATTCCAGACTATAAACTTCAGGAGGACAGGATCCATGTCTGTTCTGTTCACTACTTTATTGAAAGGGTTTTACCTACATTATTTCATTTAGTTGAACAATCCTACAAAGCAGATATCCTCATACTTATTCGGCAGATGTGATAGTGATGTGTGAAGCTGATAGACTTGTGTGATAACGTCAAGATTTGAGCATGGTTCCATCCATATTTCTAAAGGGCAAGAAGTTTGTTTATTTGGGTTTTGGATTATCAGGACCTGAACTCGAAGTCCCCCTGAACTAGAGTCCCAGTCTCACCACTTTCTAATTTTATTTTGTTTATTTATTTTTGAGACAGAGTCTCATTCCGTTGCCCAGGCTGGAGTACAGTATCATGATCTCGGCTCATTGTAACTTCTGCCTCCTGGGTTCAAGTGATTCTCCTGCCTCAGCCTCCCAAGTAGGTGGGACTACAGGCGCTTGCTACCACGACCGGCTAATTTTTGTATTTTTAGTAGAGACGGGGTTTCACCATGTTTGCCAGGCTGGTCTGGAACTCCTGACCTCAGGTGATCTGCCCACCTCGGCCTCCCAAAGTGCTGGGATTACAGGTGTGAACCACTGCACCTGGCTCTAATTTTGTAATTCTTAGTGAGCCTCTTCATATATATAATAGGGATAATATTACTTATTTTATCTATCTCATAATATTCTTTAGAGGACCAAATGAAATAATAGATATGAAGTGCATGGTAGACTATAATCCACTCTACCAATATAAGTGAAACAAGTAGCTTTTTAAAACAAAATTTGCAACTTCCACCTCCTAGGTTCAAGCGATTCTTATGCCTCAGTCTCCCAAGTAGCTAGGATTACAGGAGCACAACACCAGGCCTGGCTAATTTTTAGTAGAGACAGGGTTTTACCATGTTGGCCAGGCTGGTCTCAAACTCCTGACCTTAGGTGATCTAGCCGCCTCAGATTTGACCTTCCAAAGTGCTGGGATTACAGGCATGAGCTACCATGCCCGGCCTCAAGTAACAATTTTTATCAGGCTCCAGCCCATAACGGCTGCTGCTTATCTGGCTGGCCATTCTGGACATGAGTTTCTTGAATAAAATTGTCAGTGTGGAGACACTGAGTCCAGGTGTCTCTGTACATTATCTAGCGGAGGTTGTTAGCCCAGGACTGAAATTGGCAACAAAAAAATTAATTTTGAATGACTGCATCTATTTTACAGAATGAGGACTGTACATTTAGTTTTTTCATAATGTAAATAAGGACAATAAAGAATATGCAGTGGAGTTCTAGTATGTAACCTCCAGTCCCTGCTCACCGAGGAAAAGATGAAACGGTTAGTTAAGTGTGGTTAATGATTAGCATTAATGGTTAAGCACTTAGGCTTTGGAGTCAGACAATTGAGTTCAATTCTCTCAGCTCTACATTTACCAACAAGGAAAACTTGGGCAGGTTACTTCTCTACAGCTTCATTTCTACATCTGCAACATAGATCTACCCCTCAAATTGTTACAAATCCTAAAACTAATAAAGTAAGTGCCTGCACATAGGAAGCCCTCCATAAATTTGAAGAGTTACTGCCATCCCAGCCCACTTTCTTTCTTGGCTTGCTGATCCCGTGCACCTATTTCTTGCATGTTTCTTCCATTCTAATTGGAATGAGGATTTTCAGGTGTCAGGATCTTAAATACTAATGGCTAAGAACACTGCCTCTCAGTCTGCATCTGGTTCCAGCAAAGCCAACTTTGTATATAGAGAGGAGATCTCTCCTCTTATGCTCTTTGCACAATGACTCCCACCAGTTTCTTGTGCTTCTGGGGAAGCTTCTCCTATTAATATAGAGCAGAAAGTTTTTCTATTCATATTTGAGAAACTGCATGTCTTGACTCAGCTACTTTTGAGTGGCACACTCCGGGTGGGAGGATTTTTATTCTCTTTGGCTTTGGACACCAAGAGGAATTTGGAGCCACAGTGAAAAAGGGGTTTTACTGTTCAGTCACTGCAAGGCTACTATTAATATCACATAGGCTATATAAGATTTAATTCATTATTAAACTTAAGAAGGAAGTCTTTCTTCAATTTTGAACTAGGAGCCGGAAATTCCAGCTATGGCATTATATTCTGGTTTGTGTATGTGCTTTCACTTGGCATTTTTTGAGACACTATCGTATTCTATTCTCTGGGAAGACTACAAAGATGAATGGCATCTTCCCCTCATTGGAACTTGCAAGCCTGTGTAGGAGACAGAAACACAAATAACGGGAGGGAGTGAACAAGTATGGAAGGAAGGACATTCCGAGAGGGGCCTCCTCTTTTCTGGATTGGGATTCATGTGTACAGGCTGGTAAAGCAAGAGAGTGAAAAGATGTCAGGCTCTGTGCATCACCACACTGGGCCTGAATCTTACTAAAGTTACCCTGAGCAACCCACTTGCCCTTTCTGAACAAGGTTTCTCATGTGAAAACAGAATAACCATGCTTACCACATAAGATTTATTGTGCAGATTGAGTGAGATAGAGTACAAAAAGTGCCAAGCACAATGCCAGGCTAATTGTAGATAATATTAGCCACATGGATAAAATTATGATTAATAGGCTAGGCATGGGTGGCTCACTCCTGTAATCCCAGCACTTTGGGAGGCCAAGGCGGGCAGATCACCTGAGGTTGGGAGTTCGAGACCAGCCTGACCAACATGAAAAAACTTCGTCTCTACTAAAAATAAAAAACTAACCGGGCATGGTGGTACGTGCCTGTAATCCCGGCTACGCGGGAGGATGAGGCAGAAGAATCACTTGAACCCAGGAGGCGGAGGTTGTGGTGAGCCGAGATCTCGCCATTGCACTCCAGCCTGGCCAACAAGAGTGAAACTCTATCTCAAAACAAAAATTATGATTAATATCCAAAGGCATAGATAGTATTAATAAATCTTGTCAGCATATGGGGCAGTGGATGAGGCTTAATGAAAGAGACCTTAACTCTCATCCTAGTAACATGGTGGCCATGGACCATCTTCCCAGATATACAACTCTGCTTTACCAGTAAATGCAAAGTGCTTCCTGCTAAATATTTGCCACTCTTCTGACACAGATAGTGATATCCTGTGGTCACTTCCCTCCCCTACTCATATGTTAGGTAGTGGTTTCATGCACACCCCACCCAAGATGGTGGATTATCTGACAGTACCAGAGAAACAGGAAGAACAGTGGTTTCAACTGAAGTAAGAGACTATGTATTTTACAGTAAATAACTTCCATTCCCATCAGTTCCCTGACCAAACAATGTGCAAGCTATAATGTGAAATGATAAGGAAGCCAAGGCACAGCTTTTGGAAAAGCTGAAAGCCTCCTTAATATTTGATGCAAATTCTGTCAACTGTAGCATGCTGAATAAGATGATGGCCGAAGAGAACTGTGGTCAGGATAATGACTCTAGCAGACAGTGGAAGGAGGAAAGGCGCCTGGCACCATACCTGTAAGTGCAACTGCACTGCCCTCTATAAAACTGCTGCTTTGCACTAGAATCTCACATTTGGTTTGACCAAGGTGGGAAAGCGATCCAGATTAGAACAGTCACTCAGTAGAAGCTAACCCAGATCACTTATTATAAAACTCCTTGATTTATGGGAAATACGGAGTTTCTAGTAGGAAAAAATGAGGTAATAGGTGATATCATGGTTGTTATTCATAAGAAATACCACTATGGACTTTCCTAGGTTTCCAAAAGTATTATTGTTGCAGGGAAATCGTAACATCTAAAGGCATTATTGGCATTAATATGGTTGTATCTATGTTCATCACGCTGACAATAATAATGGTACCATTTTTGAGCTTTCAGCTTAGGTCATGGAGATTTGCTTCTGAGGACCCCTGGCTTTGGTTAAAACTGTACAAGCCTTGGAGAGGGGCTTATGTTCAGGATGTAGGCCAAAAGTTCCATAAGGTTAGAGGCCTTTTCTATCTTCCTCAGGATAGTGTCACACACAGAGCTCAGCACAGTGTCCAGTGCAGGATGAGTGTTCAATCAATACTTGTTGCAGTGTTTGATTCAACATTCATTACCTCTTTTAATCAAAGCCACCCTGAAAGCTCAATATTATTAGCTCTAGTTTGCCTGCTTGTTTCAATGCTACACACAGAGTTACACAAGTGATGGGGTATTGTAGACGTGAGAGAAGGATGCTCTATAGTGGCATGATACCTGAACTTAATGTGGGAAAATCGAGGAAAATATTGTTTACGTGAAGGTCCTTCCACAGAGTTGGGCAGGGGAGGGTAGCTCTGTTGGCCATTTGACTAGAGAATGAGCTCAAAACCGTGTTCATGGGGAGAGGGAGCATCAAGGGGAGATGTCTGTAGAATGCTTGGGCACCATAACAACCATCCTCACATAGCCAGGGCCCGTTCAGAATGGAAGACACTGTCTTGTCCTGTATAGGCCCAAAGGGCAGAACACAATACAAGTTTTAGGGAAAGTGACTTTGGCTTCACACAGGAAAGAACATTTAACCCCCACTGCTGTTTAGAAATAAAATAGATCACCCTGGAGGCAGGAAATCCTCTATCATTAGAGGTGTCCAAGGAGGAATCACATGATCACTTGAGAGGGATATTGGGAAAGGGATTTAAACATTGACTAAGTGGAGAGAGGCATTGGGTTAAATGAGTATCTCCTTTGTGTCTCCTGTCTTCTATGATTCTATAATCCTTTATTTGAAATTTGTGAATACGGCATTTAAAAATGAATGTATTTAAAAGGAAACTAAGTAGTAGGTTAGGTCCAATTGTGTGAGTCTACAAAATCCCCTAGGACAGAATCTCCATCTGTGTGACAGAGCACTGTGTTCCCAGAACCCATGCTGATGCCTGGCACATGACACACCTTTATTAACATGTGTTAAATGAATCACTGAATTCTGGATATGCTAAGGACTTATGCTGTGAGCTCCTCCTTCCCAAGATGTCATGGAGTGTGATGGGGATGAAAACTGAACCCAGATCAACCTTCCTGTTCCCCTTTCCTATGTAGAGAAGTTTGGTCTAGAGGGAAATATTTGCACTTACTTGTGGCTTAAATGTTTGACTCACATAGTTTCTTCCTCTGGAGAAATGCCTCAATGTGTGTATTTTCTGTTGGCCCCATAGCTCAGAAGCTGTTTGTGAGTAAACCACACAGAAGCCAACTTGTGGAATGCTAGGATGAGAGGTCCAGCAGGGGTCTGAGGGATGCCCTATTCTGTGATATGCCGGAGCAAAGGGACATAAAATAACAGGCAGAAAACCATAATCCAATATGGGAAGTCACCCCAGAGGTGAACCTGGAGAAACCCCAGAGGTAAGTGTGTCTGGCATCTCTTAAGGGCTCAATACAGCATATTGAACAAATGAACAAATCCAGAAGGAGTGTTGAACTAGGAATCAGGAAGCCTGCACTCCCCCTCTGGATCTATGTGTCACTATCTGTGTGACCTTATGCTCTCTTGCTGTTATTTGGAACTAGCAGGCATTTAAACAATTGTTCTATTTGGGAGATACCATATTTGTCTCCACTAGTTGGAAATGGGAAGTGGGTGGCTTCAAGGGCCACTTTTACAAAGTAAAGTAAGCAGGATCGCGTGTATACTTGGATGTGACATATGAAGAAAGGAAGGTGGTCCAAAGCAACTCCTAGATTTCTGAATTGGGCAGCTGGTGGATGGCAGCAACATTTACTGATATGGGAACAAGCGAGCAGCAACGGGTTTGAGAGGACTCTGATCACAGGCACCTTGTACTCCCAAAGCCCACATATTCAGAAATACTTTGGCCCTTTGGCTCCTTCCCTACCTCTGTGACTCTGAAAATAGGCCCTCTGCACGAGAGGGGTGGGCCACTGCAAAGCAGGCAGCTCCAAACGTGATGGAGCCTCAGGTTATGCTTCCTGGTGCTGGGGTGCTTCATGGGGCTGGAGTAACTTGGCCCTAATTCCCTCATTCATCTTTTTTCTTATTTCTAAAGCAGCTCCAGAAGGCAAATATGGAGATCTGGGACCCACAAACCTAAAATTATAAAGAAAAGAAGAGAACCAGGGGTGGCGTCAAGATTAGAAGCTGGTTTCCTTCCAGAGCTTTGCTTCCTTTAATGCACTCGCCCACAGTCTCCCTGCTTTCCAAAGACCAACTGCAGGCTTGACTCCTGCAGCCATGTCAGTGCCACTGGGCCTTGGTGCTGAATAAATGAAACTAGAAGGCAAAAATACAGTTCTCTGAGGACTGGGGATGGCTGGGAGCATCCAGCTTAGTGTCAAACTGAGGAAATGGTGGGATAGGAATTGATATGTAATCGAGAGAACAGATCTCCCATGGACACAGCTACCATCCTGACCTGAGCCTCATTTCAGTACTGCAGGCCTGGATAGAGTCAGCTGACCCCAAAGCACTGTGCTGGAGAATAGAGAACGACTGTCATTCTATGGTGCCTTCTGAATATCGCTGCATAGACAGGATGCACTCTTTATAACAGCAGAAAGAGACATAAAAGAGACAAGGGTGGGGAGAGCGAATATAAAAATATGAGAAATTATGCCCCTCATCTTTAATTTTTTTTTTTTTTGAGACAGAGTCTTGCTCTGTTGCCCAGGCTGTAGTGCAGTGGCATGATTATGGCTCACGGCAGCCTCCAACTCCTGGGGCTGATCCTCCTGCTTCAGCTTCCTACATAGCTAGGACTACAAGCGTGTGTCACCACACCCAGTTAAATTTTTTTTTTTTTCCGTTTTTTGTAGAGATGAGGTCTACATTTCCCTGGCTGGTTTTGAACTTCTGGCCTCAAGTGATCCTCCTTGGCCTTTAAAGCACTGGGATTACAGGCATGAGTGACCTCACCAGGCCTTCTCTTTTTTTTTTTTTTTTTTTTTTTTGAGACAGTGTGTGGCTCTGTTGCCCAGGCTGGAGTGCAGTAGTGCGATCTGGGCTCACTGCAACCTCCACCTCCTGGGTTCAAACCATCCTCCTACCTCAGCCTCCCAAGTAGCTGGGATTTATAGGCGTACACCACCATGCCTCACTAATTTTTGTATTTTTGATAGAAATAGGGTTTTGCCATGTTTCCCAGGCTGCTCTCCAACTCCTGGGCTCAAGTGATCCTCCTGCCTTGGCCTCCCCAAGTGCTGGGATTACATGCATGAACAACCATGCCCAGCCCTCTGGCCTTCATTTTTAAAAAGAATATGTTTTATTTTCTTTCTAATTACAAAAACAACATATATTCATGGTACACAATCTAAGAAATACAGAGACATAAAATAAAGAATCAACTGTAATCCCACCAACCACTCTTGCTGTTTGATGAATATTTGAATATTTACTGAATGCTGATTAGCTGAGGCACCCTAACAATCGTAAGGCTCAGGTAGTAAAATTATTCTCCTTTAATTAATGAAAGAACTGTGATTCAGTGAGGTTAAGATTTGCCTGAAAACACACAGCTGACATGTGGTAGAGCCTGGATTTGAACCTGGTTCTGTATCCCAATTTTCTCACAATATTTTATTTGTCTTGATCCACCAAGATTTGTCTTGGTATTTGTCTTGATACCAGAGATGATGCTACCTCATCAAATAATCCCAATTTTCAAATGGGGAATACTTCAGAGCAAAAAGATACTGCATGAAGATGTTTCAAAAATTCGTTTTGTCTTTCAGGTCTTGTCACAGTTATCGCAATTTTGTAAAATCATTCATTGCAAAAGTGGTGTTTTGATTCTTTGCCCTTTCCAGCAACCAGAACAGAAAGCAACTTCCCTTCTATCATTTGGCCTGAGGCTTCTTTCTGTTTCGCCCAAGGCAGACTGTGGTTAGCACTCAGTGCTTAACCTCTTCCTCTTGCATGTCCCTCTGAAGTAATAATCTTTTGTTTTGACACTTTAGATATACTGGACCCTAAAAATCAAGCCAATAAGGAGTAGCCCAGAAAGGAAAAGAGTGCCATAGTCTCACCTGTGTTTCACGGAGGTTAGTTTTGTAGCAGTGCAAAGGCTGGCTTGATTAGGAGATCTTAGAGTCAGAGAAATTGGTTTCACTTTTAAAAAATGAACAAATGACATGGGTAACAACCTTACCCCATTCATAAGCTTCACCATCTCTCACCACATCTCTGTGTCTAGCCCCATTCCTGAATTCCTTATCTGACCCTCACTTCATCTTGACATAAAGGAGATTATTTACATAGATTATTTGATGATTTTGTGAAAGCTGAAAATTTAATAATTTATTCTTTATAGTAATGAATTAAGTGTGAACATTGAAATATCACTGGCACTAAAATTACCTCAGTAAAACATCATGTACCCAATACCCAATCCTGACTACCCAGTTTTATTCCCCAGTCAGTCTAGCTCTGACAGTTTTAGACACTTCCTGCACATGCTCCACCATTAACCAGCTCTAGCTCTTCCTGGTAAATCTACAGTGGCTCTCAAGATAGAATTGTCATTAAATGTGGAAACTTTGGTTGTTTGTCTTTATTTTTATTTTTACTTATTTATTTATTTTTTGAGGCAGAGTCTCACTCTTGTCGCCCAGGCTAGAGTGCAGTGGTGCAATCTTGGCTCACTGCAACCTCCGTCTCTGGGTTCAAGCAATTCTCGTGCCTCAGCCTCCCCAGTAGCTGGGTTTACAGGCGTGTGCCACCATGCCTGGCTAATTTTGTACTTTTAGTAGAGACAGGGTTTCACCATGTTGGTCAGGCTGGTCTCGAACTTCTGACTTCAGGTGATCCTCCCACCTCGGCTTCCCAAAGTGCTAGGATTACAGGCCTGAGCCACTGCACCCGGCCATAGATCAATTTTTTAAAATTTTGCATATGAGTGAGAACATGTGCTGTTTGTCTTTCTATGTCTGGTTTATTTCACTTAACATAATGTTTTCCAGATTCATCCATGTTGTTGCAAATGGCAGGATTTCGTTATTTATGGCTGAATAGTATTTCATTGGGGTACGTATATACGTATATATACATATATACCACATTTTCTTCAGCCATATTCATCCATTGTTGAACACTTAGGTTGATTCCATATCTTGACAATTGTGAATAATGCTGTAGTAAACATGGGAGTGCAGATATCTCTTTAATTTACTGATTTCATTTCCTTTGGATATATACCCAGTAGTGAGATTGTTGGATCACATGGTAGTTCTATGCTTAATTTTTTGAGGAACTTTAATACTGTTTTCCATAATGGCTATATTAATTTAAGCAGTGGGAACTTTGGAACCAAGCTGTCTGAATTCAAATCCCACCTTTACCACTTTGCTTGTGACTTTGGGCAAGTTAATTACCCCATGCCTCAGTTTCCTTGTTTACAAAACAGAGAAATAGTATCTATTTTATAAGGTTGTTGTGAGATCAAATACTTGTAAAGCTAATGCTTGTAAAGCTCTTAGAATATGGCCTGGCATATTGTAAGCACATTGTAAAAGTTAGCTATAAAGACAAATGGAGTTGTCTGTCCATCTTGTCATCTCAAGGGTCAGTGGTCAAGATATATATTTTAAATTTTAATGGTTTTCCTATTTTATTTATTGGCATTGCAGAGTAATTTTTGTTGCACACGCACAGTAGTTTGTTTCCAAATTATACATTAAATGGATTTGTATGGGCTTGTGTAGAAATCTTAACCATTTATAACATTGTGTGTAGTATACATATCTCTATATATCTATGTGTATATTTGTATGCACACACACAAACACTTTTTGCAGTAGATTTTTGGACACAGATTTTATGTACTATATCCAGCTTATTTTATAAATTTATTTTTCTTCTGTTTATTTTTCATTTTCCAGAGGTTAGGCTCATAAAGCATTGCCAAGACTTGAGGTGGCCTTGAATAGCATGCTAGAATTTTGCATTTTATTCCCTGTGTTATATGGATTAGCCCAGAAAGGAAGAGAGGGCCATAGTGTAACATGTGTTTTAGGGAGGTTAGTTTTGTAGCAGTGCAAAGGCTGGCTTGATAATGAGATCTTGGAGTCAGAGAGATTGGTTAAAAGGCAGTTAGAATAACTCAGTCTGAGAACCTCAATTAAGGTGCTGGACAAGAGGGAATACATGTAAGAATAATCTGGGGATAGAATCAAGAGGACTCAAGAATGTAGTGGTGAAATGCTGGAGAGAATTCCAAAGGCTTTCAGTTTCAGTTGATGAGAGGCTGGTGAAACCATTAGGAAAGACAGCCTTCTCTGTTACTTCCTAAATACAGAAGGGATTCAAAATTTTCAAGGACAGGTAGAGGTAGAGACTGTAAAAGGTAAGAATATAAAGCAAGCCTATTCCTCAGCTCCAAAAAACTTGGCATCTGAACCTAAAACTAAACAAAGTTGGAATCTTTTGTTAAAAAAAAGAACATATTTAGTTGATAATAATTTTCACTGATAATTCATTTGACCATGATAATCAAACACATTAAATGTTACATTCCAGGCAGTATCAGGTAGATGCTAAGTTTGTGAAGCAACACACTTTTTCATCCCTGCAAATCTGAAAGTTTACCTTTTCCAATAGAGCAGCCAGAGCTCTGGAAAGAAACAAACAAGGACACAAGTGCCCCAACTACATCCTTTTCAAGATGCGAATGCTTTCCACTTTCACCCAAGACTCTCAAAGCCTATGTGTTCAGTGGGCAAAGAACAAGATGACAAGATGACTTGGTCTAAGACTGCATGGGCAGCCAACTGTGCAGCAGGAAGTGGCTGAGGCCTCCAGCTTGGAAATGGTGTGCTCTTACTAAACCACACTTCTCTCCCACCTCCCTCCTGAAAACTCCAGCTCACATAGGGGGAGTTTCTGAGAATGAGAATGAAGCTTTTCTATATTGTAGCTGTGGGTTCTATTACTGCATTTTCTAAGTCAGAAATCCAGATGCATGACAAATACAGTGGTACTAGTGGCAACTAAGGGACAGATTTTTTTTTTCTTGGTTCACTGCAACCTCCGCCTCCCAGGTTCAAGAGATTCTCTTGCCTCAGCCTCCTAAGCAGCTGGGATTACAGGCACACACCACCACGCAGAGCTAATTTTTGTGTTTTTAGTAGAGACAGGGTTTCACCATGTTGGTCAGGCTGGTCTTGAACTCCTGACCTCATGATCCACCCACCTCGGCCTCCCAAGGGAGACAGATTTTTTAAAAAAATCTAGAGTATGTAGTTGCCATAATAAAAATATATCATTTAAAAGACTGATTCCACAAATATTTATTCAGCACCTGCTAGGCATCAGGCACTGTTGTAGGCACTGGGTAACAGAGTGGTGAAGAAAACACACAATATGTTATGTAATGGGAATGGGCACCCCACTGGGCAGTGTGTTGGGACTTAGGATCAGGTCTATCAAATTAAAGGTATGACCCAATGAGAATACCATTGGGCAAGTAATTGTATTGCAGATTTTTAACTTCTACTTGAAAAGAGGATCAATTTGAACCCGGCTTGACTTATCAGTAATATATCCCTAACTCCCAGTGAAAAGTCATCTCTCCCTTCTCTGAGCTCTCCTCTACTTCCTTTGATCCTCTGAAAAACATTGGATCATTCTACCATGCGTTATAATGATTTATGCATGTCTCATCAGCCTTTGTAGACTCCTTCAAAGCAGGTGTTGCTTCTCTCTCTAGATCCCTCTCCTGACACTGGACATTGCCCTCATTCCCTTCTCTTCTCCGCCCCCATTCATCACACAGTTGGAACTCCTTGCACACAGAGCTCTTTGCTGTTGTCAGTATATGACAGTCTCTATCCCAGCCCTTTGCCATTGCACACACAGTTCTCTGTGACAGAACACTCTTTTCTTCTTAATTTCCTGGGAAAACTGTGACTTCTCTTCAAACAATCAGCTCAGAAGCTACTTCCTCAGTTAAGTTCCCTATGACTTCTCTAGGCAATGTGTGGCCATGTCCTTTTGCCCTTGCAAGGCTCTAGGCATATCTCTTTTAGTTCACTTATCATTTTGTTTTTCTTTTTTTTTTCAGTGTTTGTTTATTGGTCTATAAGCCCTGGGGCAGAGTCCTCTTTTTATCTATCTATGCCTCTAAGGCCTTGCATCTGTGCCTGGAAGAGGCCTTCAGTGAAAGTGTGCTGAGCAATTGACTTGCCTTCTGAAATACTAAGAAGGTATCCACATGACTCTAAGGCTCTCCTGTCTGCCAAGCACCCCACCACTCCCACCAAAAAGCTCATTTGTCCTTGCTAGAAATTCTCCCCAGTACTCACTCCTTGGCTTGAAGGCACTGAGACTTCTGTTAAACTGTGGATAGAGCATTGGAAGGACAGCATGGAGACCTATACAGTCCCTAGGTATCCACAGGGCTTGCGGGGAAAGTTTGACTCCAGGAGTCCTCATGAATACCAAAATCCTCAGATGTTCAATTCCCTTATATAAACCTATGCACATCCTCCTGTGTACTTTAAATCATCTCTAGGTTACTGATAATACCCAATACAAATACATGCTTTGTAAACAGTTGTTATATTATATTTATTTTATTTTATTTTATTTTGAGACAGAGTCTTACTCTGTCACCCAGGCTGGAGTGCAGTGGCTCTATCTCAGCTCACTGCAACCTCTGCCTCCCGGGTTCAAGCAATTCTCATGTCTCAGTCTCCAAAGTAGCTAGGACTACAGGCACATGCCATCACGCCCAGCTAATTTCTGTATTTTTGGTAGAGACAGAGTTTTGCCATGTTGGCCAGGCTGGTCTCGAACTCCTGGCCTCAAGTGATCCACCCACCTTGGCCTCCCAAAGGGCTGGGATTACAGGCATGAGCTACGACGACCGGCCTACATTTGTATTATGTTTTGTCATTGTGTTATTTTAAAAACTTTTTTCAGAATATTTTTTATCTGTTTTTGGTTTAATCCTCTGATTTGGAACCTGTGGATATGAAGGCTGCCTACGTTCTATTTTGAATTCACCCTACAATTAGTTGTGTGACCTTGGCCAAATCATATCACCTATCTAGGTCTGGGTTTCTACATTTATAAAGTGCAAGTTATACTCAATCCAGAATGGTACATAGGTTTTTTTTCTCCAGTGCTAATTTCAGCAGTGGCCTCCAAGGGAGCACTATTGAAAATGGTGAAGCTTAGGTCAGGAAACACACTCTGCTAGAAAGAATATTGTGACTATTTAGTCATTTCTGTCCATTTAGCACAGAAGAGAGGAGTGGGTTGCATCTGCCTTGCGTTTGCAGACACTGAACTGGGTAGGTCTTTGGGTTCCTTTTAGCACAGACACTCCACATTTCATGATCCATGTAAGATTATATGTCAAGTCCGTTCAATTTTACTCCAGAGGCATGTGTCAAGCCTCTGCTGCTTGCTATACACTAAGTAGTGTGAGATAAAAAGAATAAATAATGCATGGTTCTTGCCGGTATTCAGGGATGATTAATAGAGGTAGTAGATAATAAGTGTTAGTAGATTATAGAAACTGAGGCTCCATCAACAAATGGAGGAGCTGGGTCTCAGATTTATTTGAGTCTTAGTGCTTTACTCTTTTCCACTATACCTTGCTACCCTTCTTTTAAGGGTAGTGAGAAGGGAAGACAGATACTGAACTGAAGGCTTAGATGTTTTCCACACTGGGTGCATCATAGCAGAGGCCCATGATAATCAGTGAACAGTGTTAGAAATCTGGGAGGAAAGGGTAGAAAAAATAACAAAAGAGTCTGGAAAAGAAATTTTGTCTATTGCTTGAGAGCTGCTCTTCGCTTCAGTACAGGCAGACTTCATGGGACCATATTTATAAGCAAGTACATTTCCTTAGGTCACATATGTCTCAACTCTAAGATTCTGTCCATTTTTTAACAATGATGGGGCTGAAGAGAGGCAATGATATTTCTGGGAGGAAACAGTGTAGGATAATGGTTTAAATCAAATCACACTGATATTATGTCTGGCCCTGACTTTGCCTCATGAAGGTGTTCTTTGTCTTTTGTGTGTGTGTTTTACCTTTTTTTTTTTTTTTTTTTTTTACCAGAGACGGGATTTTGCTGTGTTGCTCAGGCTGGTCTTGAACTCCTGAGCTCAAACCATCCACCCATCTTGGCCTCCTAAAGTTCTGGGATTATAGGCGTGAGCCACAACACCCAGCCTGATGAAGGTGTTCTTAGAACCACTTCAGGGAATGGCACTGTGCACTCTTAAAGTTTCCACAAGCATTTTTATCTCCATTTGGTTTGAAAATACCACGATTTTCCAAGTAGTAAGTTTTTCTAAGTAGTGAGATTTTCCAAGTAAAGGCAGATGGGTTTTTTTCTGAGTCTATTGTGTGGATGCATAGAGGTGAGGGAGTAGCCATAACTCCAGTGTGTGGTCTCTGAACTCCAAACATTCAGACTTTTTTTTTTTAACAGACAGGATCTCGTTCTGTCATCCAGGCTGGAGTGCAGTGGCAGGACCACAGCTCACTACAGCCTCAAACTCCTGGGGTCAAATGATCCTCCCACCTCAATCTCCAGAGTAGCTGGGACTACAGGCACAGGCCACTACACTACACTACACAGGCTCTAGAAGGTATTTCCAATCCAATTTGACAGCTAAGGAAAATGAAAATCAAAATTAAATAATTTGTCTTAATATATACAAGATGAAGATATGAATATATACATAAGATATTAATATACACAAGATAACTTGTATACAGTTTGTACAAGGTAAAGTCATGATTCAAATACAAGGATATTGATTATAACATCTATTGTATTGTATTGTATTGTATTGTATCGTATTTTGTTTTTGAGACAAAGTCTTACTCTGTCACCCAGGCTGGAGTGCAGTGGTGTGATCATAGCTCACTACAATCTGGAACTCCAGGCTCAAGAAATCCTCCCATCTCAGTCTCCCAAGTAGCTGAGATTACAGGCACACACCACCACACCTGTCTAATTTTTGTACTTTTTTTTTTTTTTTTTAATAGAGATGAGGTCTTGCTATGTTGCCTAGGCTGGTCTTAAACTCCTGGGCTCAGGCAATCCACCGTTCCTGGCCTTCCAAAGTGCTGGGATTAGAGGTATGAGCCATTGCGCCTGGTCCCAGATTCTTAAGAATGACCAGGCCTGGCCAGGTATGGTGGCTCACTCCTGTAATCTCAGCACTTTGGGAGGCTGAGGTGGGCGGATCACCTGAGATTGGGAGTTCAAGACCAGCCTGACCAACATGGAGAAACCCCATCTCTACTAAAAATACAAAATTAGCAGGGTGTGATGGGCACATGACTGTAATCCCAGCTACTCGGGAGGCTGAGGCAGGAGAATTGCTTGAACCCAGGAGGCGGAGGTTGTGGTGAGCCAAGATCACACCATTGCACTCCAGCCTGGCCAATAAGAGCGAAACTCCATCTCAAAAAAAAAAGAAAAAAAAAAAGAATGTCCAGACCCTGAGAAAATGATGTCACTAGATTCACATAAGACATGCAGAAATGAAGAAGGAAGGTACTGATTTCTTAATGTAATCTATTTATATACTGCATGCAATGCACATACCACATACACTAACATAATATGCCCAGGGAAGTTAGCTCATAAGGGCATCTCTTTCATGATACTGAAAGACCTGGGAAACCAACCAATAGTTAGAAGATCAGCAAGGGAGAACGCAAAGTTGAAGTTCAATGAACCAAGCATGATATTTATTTTTAGCTACAGAAACCTTAATATATAATATAGAGTGTTGGAGCTAGATGGGGACCAAGATCACCTTAACCAACTCTTTCATTTCACAAAAAGAAAGCTGAGACCCCAAAGCAGGAATTGATTCTGCCAAGCCCACATCATTGATTCATTTTCTGTTCCATCCCACAAATATTTAGAGTGTCTACCTGGAGTTAAAGCCTCATCTTAAGCAAAGAGGAGCCCTCCATAAGCTCAAAAGTCAAGTTGGGGAGATGGATATAAAGAGAACGAATTCTCATACAGTATGATTAGTGCTGTAAGAGAGATATTGGCAAAGATTTTCTGTAAAGAGAAGGACTGTAAATATTTTTAGGTTCTGCAGGCCATATAGTCTCTAATGCAACTACTAAACTCCATTGTGTGGGACAAAAGCATAAATAAGATGTAAATAATAAGAGTAGCTGCATTCTAGTAAAACATTATTTTTTGCCATTGAAATTTTAATATTATATTTACATCAAAAATAGCTTTCTGATTTTGATTGTTTTCAACCATTAAAAAATATAAAAACTATTCTTAGCTTGAACCCAAGAGACAGAGGTTGCAGTAAGCCAAGATCTCGCCACTGCACTCCAGTCTGGACAACAGAGTGAGACTTTGAAACTCTGTCTCCAAATGTATATATATATATGGGGGTGTATACATATATATATATATATATATATATATGCATTTATGATTTTTAACTCACAAGCTTATAAAAACAGGCAGCAGCCAGATTTGGCCCACAGGCAGTGGTTTGCTGACCCTTGTCTTGGATAAACAAAAGTTCCAGAATTTTCCAGCATCCATGAAGGTATGATCCAGTTATTGATCGGATAATTTTACCAAGAATAAAAATGAAAAATAAAAAGAGTATGTATTTGTGAGTGTTACTCTGAAAAAGTAGGGCCACAGAGATGGCGACTATTCACAAAAAAGAATAGAAGAGAAGAGATCTGAAAGCCCCTAATTCATCCCCACTCAACTTCCCCTGCCAGTTAAAACCCAAATGCTTCTATGATCTTGAGCCAACTTAATTTATTCGCTTTTCACATTACATCGACTTTTAATTTTATAGAGTTTAAAGTGTAGGTTCCTCTTTAGAAGAGTTGCCCTGTCCAGAGTTTCTACATGGCCATGCTTAGAAGGAGTCAAATGGCTGTACCAGATGCAGTTCCTCTAGAATTCAGGTAATTTTTGACAGCATTAGGGTGCCCTGTGTGTGGCCTTTGGGGAGACCAACAACCTTCTTCTAACAGATATGAGTGCAGAGGCAGTCATTATCTTTGTATGCCTAGCCCTTCAGAACAGGGTTTGGCACTTCACGGTCACTAGGCTTTGCCATGAGCAGTTTCCCTGATGAAAAAGTATATACTCTTTCCCCTTATAGGAGAATGCTCTGGGTCTCGGTTTCCTCACCTATAAAGTGGTCATAATAAT
The DNA here is from genome assembly GCF_002776525.5 of Piliocolobus tephrosceles. Taxonomy (NCBI): domain Eukaryota; kingdom Metazoa; phylum Chordata; class Mammalia; order Primates; family Cercopithecidae; genus Piliocolobus; species Piliocolobus tephrosceles. The sequence continues at coordinate 76,332,255 of NC_045446.1, read as the reverse complement.
ATCACCTACATCACAGGTGTTATGAGATCATGTGCAATCACATAAGTAATAACACTCTGTAAACCATAAAACACTCTGTGAATTATCGTGTAACTTCCCAACATTCACGTCTATCCCTACCACTCCTACAGTCAGAAAATCATTTTATCTCTCTGGGGCTTATTTTCCTTATCTCAAAAGTCAGTAGGGTGACTTCAATAATGTCTAAGTTCCCTCCCAGCTCTACTGCTCTGACGCTGTGCTATGTTAGTAAAGGAGTTTTTCATTAAATGGGGAGAAGTTGTGCATTATGGCTGAAAGTGAAGGGCAGAAACAAAGAAATCAGATATAGAAAAATTACAGCAACACAAAAAGAAGACAAGAAGAGAACCTTCCTCATGAGGTGTCCCTGATCAAAGACCTGCTTCTTTTAAACACAAAACTGCCATATTCCTTGGCATAGACTTGCTTTACATGTAGAAAGTCACGTTTGAGAATCTCAGTTTTCTCTCCTTAACAGTGAATTAGTCTGTTCTCATGCTCCTAATAAAGACACACCTGAGACTGAGTAATTTATAAAGGAAAGAGGTTTAATTGACTTATAGTTCCATATGGCTGGGGAGACCTTACAATCATGGCAGAAGATAAATGAGGAGCCAACTCACGTCTTACATGGCAGCAGGCAAGAGAGCCTGTAAAGGGGAACTCTCGTTTATAAAATCATTAGTTCTCATGAGATTTATTCACTATCATGAGAACAGCATGGGAAAAACCCACCCCTATGATTCAGTTACCTCCAATGGGGTCCTTCCTACAGTACCTAGGAATTATGGGAGCTACAATTCAAGATGAGATTTGGGTGGGGACACAGCCAAACCATACCAACAGAATCAATCAATGCTTAGAAGTGTTCAAAAGAGTATCTACCTAGTAATTTTTCATGACAGTCTCACTGCCCAGATACTTTAATATGGAATACACATTGCTGTGTCATGCCTTTTTCACCTCTGCTGAAAGCATTAGCTTCAGCAAAGTAGATTGAGGAATGTCCCATAACACCAGGGTTCTGCATGGATTTCCCCCCCACTTTCCCTCATTTTCCACTTTTATAAGGAGGGAATATGTAAGTCCACTGACCATTAGGTGAAATGCTATCTTTCCCTCTGAGGAACATGACCTTGTGTTTAAGGAACCTTGTTTTTAAAGATGAGAATGGGCACAGGATTGGGCTGACAAAGGGCAAGTGAGGCAAATGGAAAGAACATTAGAGAAACCTAGTGCCCTCCTCCTTCATATTCCTGGCTTGAGCTGTTTACAGAGGGGCAATGGATACCCAAACTCAGGACCTAGCCCGTGGCTCTAAAGGTTTTCTAGAAAGGAGAATGGAACCTGGGAAGGCTGTTGAGTGTACCAGACATCTCTGATGTCCAAGAAATGGGTCTTAGCTTCTAACAAACAGGTAAATTGGTAGCCCTATGATTTCTTTTGTGACCTACATATTATCAGCCCACAGAGATAAACTAATGTACAAAAGAATGCACAGCAAATCAGTTTCTCATCACTCTAGGGCCTAAGAAACACTTTTTAAGACATCCGTACATTCAGTAGATATTATGAAAAACTAGGAATGTCTCAACTAAATATCTGTGTTAGCCTTAATTATCTCCAAAACGAACAACTTAAAGTCCCTTAGATATACCCTAAGCTTTCCCATCCCCATGCATTTATTCAAACTATTCTCTCAACCCTAAAGATCCTTCTCCATCAAACATTCCTCCTACCACTGAGCACTGCTGGTCCAAATTCTACTATGGTTCAAGTCCCATTTCAAGTATTGACTTCTTTATAAAGCCTTCTCTCATTTTTTTGACTTCAGTTGTAGCTACTTTTTTATGAGTTTACGTTTTGCCTCATTAATGAGGGTGTATGTTCCTTAAAACCTCATATTAATTTTAATATTTGCTCATATCCAAAATGGTGTCTGGTTCAGGTCCTTCAACAAAGTAGGCTTTCAAAAAAAACAAAACATTCTGTGGATCATTTGTTTAACCAGAGCACAGTACCCAAGATCCTCAACTGTAAATGGAATGTTTGTACTATTTAGAAGTCTGAACCACAGAGAAAATTGTTAACAAGAATTTCAATTCAAAACAAACAACAAAATTCTAGAAGATTTCCTGAGTTCAACACATTCCAACTAAGTTCTGTACCTTCTGCACGTTTTTCCAAGGCAGCTGAATGATTTGAATTCAAGTTTGAAATAATAAGCCCAAGGCACAGCAAGATCTTCAATCATCAACGAAGATTCAGTTACAATCTTTCTAAAGTTTGTGTGTGTGCTTTCTCAAGAAGGAACATGGACTGATATTTTGAAAACGTTTGAACAGAAAAATTGACCTAAATATGTCTCTGATAAATATTACTTATGCAGAAAATAAAGCTATTACATGCCTCATCCTCATCTTGGTTCATAAATGCTTTGCTGTAATTCCTCATCTCCCTAAATAATTAAGAGGCATGGAGATGTAAAATGTGAGATGGAATGTTTATACATATTGTCTTTGATGCTTTATAGACACGATCTCATTTAATGTTATCAACAACGCTACAAGGCAGGTATTATATATACCTGTCTTACAGATGATAGAACTGAGGCTGAGGAAGAGGTTAAGTAACTGCTCCAAAATCACAGAGCTGACAGTAAACCCAGATCCAAATCTGTCTCTTTGGTTTCAACCCTTATAGTTTTTTCACAGTACCATACTGCCTTCTTAAAGTGTTTTCACAGCAATCCAAACATATGAGAAAAAAAATGGGTTGAGATTTTTAAAAAGTTTAAACATGAAAATGCAGTGTAGTGTAATGAAACAAATCACAACACTGGACCAGGTGACAGGAGATATGATTCTTACTTGGCTGTAATCCACCAGCTGTATGACCACAGCCACGTTACACTGTGGAATGCATCTTGAAAATCACCTATCTCTATCCAGTCACTTCCCTTTCGGAAGAGGAATTTGAAACCCAGATGAAGCCATCTGCCTACACAGGAGCAGAATTCATGTTTACTAAACCCAACTAGGGCTCCTTTCACTGGGTGGTGTCTCTTCTCCCTGGGCCTTTGTCTCCCTGTTTAAAAAGCAAATCTTCAAGACTTACTCAGATTGTGGTATGCAAACATAGAAGATTTTATTATGATTTCTTAGTGTATAACTATAAAATGTGAGAGTTCTCAGAGGTACTATGAAAGACCATACAGCCTCTGAGCCTTTGTGAATGTGCGTGCGTGTATGCGTGTGTGTGTGTGTGTGTGAGAGAGAGAGAGAGAGAGGCAGAGAGACAGAGAGACAGAGAGAAAGAGAGAGAGGGAGAGAGAGAGAGAGAAGACTTGTCCTAGAGAGAAACCTATCCCTAGGGCTGCCTCAGATTCTAACTTCCTATCACCAGATAAATTCCCTTTCAGTATTTCCCTCATACATTTTTTTACTTATGGGGCCTCTGAGTGAGTTTCTGTTCCTTATAACCAAAATGAAAAACAAAAACAAAACAAACAAAAACCTCACTCATTAGAAAATAGAAAAAAACTTTAATTCTTTCTAGAGCATCAAATGACACTCTGACACTGATATAGTGTATATAGGTAGAAACACCCAAAAGCTAGTACTCTGAACAATATTATATACATCACCAGAAAAAAAGACCATTTACTCCCAGGCCTCTCTCCAGACCTTCAATCTTACTCCTCCACCGAAATACTATTAGAAATATGAAAAAAAAAAAAAAAAAAAAAAAGGCTAAAACCTGGCAGCATTTGAGGTTGGGCTCAACAAGGCTGTGGTGAGACAGCCCTCCTTGCTGCTTACTGCATTTGGCACAAGTGTGCTTCTTATAGGTATATTTTGGGGCCTGGATCCTCAGGACACTATTTGGTTTAGTGATGGATGAAGTTTTATTGAAACACCTCTCTACCTAGAGAGAAAGCCTGTGTTACCTTAGGAATTAATATATAATGCCATAATGGAGTGTAGCTAGAAGGGTATGAGCAATATTTTCCAAAATATTTTCCTTAAAACCCTAGTCCTGTGACATGCTACATGATAAAAGTTTCCAAAGGCAAAAAAGTTAGGGAAATGCTGCCTTCTGCATCCACCTTTTATAGAGTCATAATGCCCACAGACATGTTAAAAGTGGTCCTCTGTTGGTTCCTGTCTGTACCAGATTTCTAAATTTGGGCCTTGGCTCCTTTCTGCTCTTTCCCCAGGTGATCTCATCCAGTTCTGTGACTTTATTTGTTTCTTCGGGTTTTTTTGAGAGTGTCTCACTGTGTCACCCAGGCTGGAGTATAGTGGCGCAATTTCAGCTCACTGCAACCTCCACCCTCTGGGTTCAAGTAATTCCCATGCCTCAGCCTCCTGAGTAGCTGGGATTATGGGTGTGCACTACCACACCTGGCTAATTTTTGTATTTTTAGTAGAGATGGGGTTTTGCCATGTTGGCCAGGCTGGTCTCGAACTACAGGCCTCTAGCAATCCACCCGTCTCGACCTCCCAAAGTGCTGGGATTACAGGCGTGTGCCATCACGCCTGACCCCAGTTCCATGACTTTAAATGTCATCTGTATGCTGATGATTTCCCAACATATATCTCAAACCTTTCTCCTAAACTCCAAACTCAGATATATATATATAATTATAAATTATCATATATATTACTTATTTTATTATGTTATATATATATAATCTATCTACTTGATAGCACCTCTTATACATGTATTACACCATTACTTTCAATGACAAAAACCACCATTACTTTTGCACCAACCTAAACAGGTATCTTGAACTTATCACGGATAAGGCTTCATTTCCTTCACCCCTTTAACCCTCTGCTTCCTAGTCTGTCTTGGCTCAGTCAATACCACCATCATGTATGTAATTGCTTAAGCCCCAAAGGTGAAAGTCATCAGTGTCTTCTCTCTGATTTCCATTTCTCACGTTAACTCATCAGGAAGTTCTGTTGTCACTACGCCTCAGATATGTGCTGAAGCCATTCACTTCTCTCTATCTGCACTGACACTCCTGCCATCTCTCAAAGGAACTACTACAAGAGCCTAACTGGTTTCCACTTGTAATCTTAGCCTCTAAATTTCATTCTCCACACAACATGCAAGGAATTTTTCTTTTTCAAATCATAAGTCAAATCATGCCAGGGCTTAAAACCTTCCAAATTGCTTTCTATTGCACCAACAACATCTTACTTTTCTAAGATCATACCTCATCACTTCTACTCCCCACCTTAATTATTCAGCTCCAACCACAGAAGCTCCTTTCTCTTCTTCCAGCAGGCCAAGCTTTTTCCTGCCAGGTCTTTAGACTCACTGTTTCCTCTGCCTCCTGGGCTTCCCCACTTCCAGTTATACCCTATAACCTTAACCCTTAAGGTCTTCAAAGTCCATACCATGATTTGAAATGCTCTTGTTTGTTTGTTGATCTTTTCTGGTGAACCCCACCTACAAGGCAAATTCCATCAGGGCAGGGTAAGGATTTTATCTGTCCTGTTCACTCTTTACCAGGGAATCCTCAGTACCTGTAGTAGTGCCTAGCACAATATAGGTGCTCAATAAATATTTGTTAACTGCATGGAACAGTTTGAGAAATTATGCAATGGAGAAAACTATGAAACTTTGTTTAACCCGGCATTCCTCAGATTTATTTGACTATAGAATACTACCTGCCTTCGTAAAGAATATTTGTTATCCCAGCGATCATTTCCTAGATTACAGTTTGGTTTATGCTGGTTTAACATCAGTATTGAGAAGGACTAATATCTGAAACCCAGTAAATCTTAAACATCAAAACTTGAAAATCTCTCGTAAGCTAGCAATTTGGCAGCTCTTCGTGAGTCCAGGATATTTTTAATTAGGAGAATAAAAAGTAAGTTTAGTTTTAAAAGTAAGTTCTTGGGTGTTTTTTCTTTGAGATGTGGGTTCAAAAAACAGAGATAGTGGCTCAAGATCACAGGCCTCAGGGAAGGGTGAGGTGTTGGTTGAAGGGGAGAGGGAGTCCAGACAGGATGTAGCAAAATTAAGGGATGTGGTTGACTAAGAGTAGATGAGATTGAGGCCCAGTAAAGAGTTCCTACTTAAAATGGAATTTTTAGAAACAGAAACCTGCAGTTGGAAACTTGACTATTTTTATACTGTGTATGTTTTCTGTAATTATTTCTTTTCTGTTTTCCCTCATGTTTAGTAAAGCTGTTCTTGAAAATACCAGCCTGTCTCAGTTATGCCAAGGGAAAACATTTTTGTGCACATTAAAATTTTTAAAGGAGAATCATACCACCTTGGGGGAGGGGTGAATAGGTGATACGGTGACAGAATCTGGAAAGCAGAAACCCAAAGTAGGGATGAGAGTGAGGCTGCAGAGTCAGGGAGAGTGGTTTACCCTCTTCTAACCTGGAGACATTCTTTCAAGACTAATTTGGTTAATCTGTCAAAACTTTGGAAGGTTTTGTATTGAGCCTTAAGTAGACAAGGCTAATTCTTTACAAAGTCACATGTATACATTATTGAGCTATAAAAAACAGTTGGTAAAGGAATTGTCTGGTGGGCTTCTGTGCCTGGCCTGCCTGCATATTGGAAACTAGATCTAGATTTTTTAAAGTATCAACATGGGTAAGCACAGAAATGCTGTGCTCTAAGGGATGTAGTTAGAAATTTGGGTAATTACCTAACTGGCAGTTCGTAAAGGAATTACCAGACAGTTGGTAAAGGAAATTAAAAGCCCTAAATGAAATTAGATAGGGAGAATTTGAGAAAGTTCACAAAGGTTTGAAATGTATGCAAAGATATGAAAAGTTTTGTGCATGTAGCAGAGTGCTCTGAGTTCAGATCTCAGTGTTTTTTAGTCCATGATTGCACTAAGATTAGCAGCTGGACTTGACTTTGGGACAGGATCTTGCTTTATTCTCAGAGAGATCAGTGGGGATAGAGGGGCAGATTTCAGTCATCTTTATGACTGAAACCCAGAGGAATAACCCAGATGTAGGGGCTTCAGATTAGGGAAGTTGAGTATCGTGTCTAGTAAGATAAAGAGCTTGCTCTGGGGCTCATAAGTTGTAATTCTGATACGATGCTGATACGGTTTGTGATTTTTCTTCATTAAGTGAGATCTGGTCTTAGAGTGTATACTAGGATTTCCAGAGGAACAGGGACAGAGAGAGTACAGAGAAAGAGAAAAAGAGAGAGAGAGAGAGACTTATTATAAGGAATTGGCTCACATGATTATGAAGGCTGACAAGTACAAAATCTGCAGAGGTGATGTGCCAGTTTGAGTCTCAAAGCTGGAAGCTACTGTAGAGCCAGGAAGAACTAATGTCCATGTTTGAAGGTTTGTCAAGCAAAATAATTTTCTTACTCAAAGAAGGATCAGCCTTTTGTTCTATTCAGGCCTTCAATTGATTGGATAAGCCCCGCGCATAAAGTGGAAGGCAATCTGCTTTACCCAGATGAGATTTAAATATTAATCTTCTCGAAAATATCCTTACAAAAACACCTGGAATAATGTTTGGCCAAATATCTTGGCACCCAGTGGCACAGTCAATTTGACACATAAAATTAACGATCATGGGAAGAAAGGAATGTGCATGATCAGATTTCCATCCAAGGAGATGAGCTGGCCCCAGAAACATGGTAGCAGATTGGATATAAGGAGTGAGACAATCAGGCCCTATACCAGGCATGGCCAATGGGTTTCATGATAATGACACTTGAGATTCCATTCAAGTTCTTCTTTTCTACATTGTGTTTCTCATCTGTTATCTTCGAGGCTTAGTGTTATGGGTTTAACTGTATTCTCCCAAAAAAGATATGTTGAAGCCCTAGCCCTTAGTACCTCAAAATGTGACCTTAAAGGCCAGGCACGGTGGCTCAGGCCTGTAATCCCAGCACTTTGGAAGGCGGAGGCAGGTGAATCACCTCAGGTCGGGAGTTCGAGACCAGCCTGACCAACATGGAGAAACCCTGTCTCTACTAAAAATACAAAATTAGCTGGGTGTGGTGGCACATGCCTGTAATCCCAGCTACTCGGGAGGCTGAGGCAGGAGAATCGCCTGAACCCAGAAGGCAGAGGTTGTGGTGAGCCAAGATTGTGCCACTGCATTCCCGTCTGGGCAAGAAGAGCAAAACTCCATCTGGAAAAAAAAAAAAAAAAAAAAAAGGTGACCTTAATTGAAGATGGGGTCTTTACAGAGATAATCAAGTTTAAAAGAGATCATTAGGCTAGACCCTAGTGCAGTATGACTGACATCCTTATAGGACTAGCAACTGGGATACAAAAACAAAGAGAGTACAAAGGGAAGATGACGTTAGAGGCATAAGGAGAATATAACCATCAACAGGTTAAGGAGAAAGTCCTCAGATAGAATACCCTTGCTGACCTCTTGATTTCAGACTTTAGACTCCAGAACTGAGAGACAATAAAATTTTGTTGTTTAAGCCCCTCAGTTTGTGGTACTTTGTTATGACAGCTCTAAGAAACCAATACATTTAGTACAGTGTATTAAACACAATAGCCTGTGTTAACTGTACTTGGAAGGATGAAGGAAGGACTAGAGAATAAAACTCAGGGGAGAGGGAGCGGCAGCTCCCTCAGGAGAGGGCATGAAATGGCAGACGCAATTGGGAACAGTTTCTGGAGTAGCAAGTAGTGGTCTATGGGAGTCTCAAATGAAATAATAAAGGTGATATGATTTTGTATTAAAAATGCTATAACTAAGGGCAGTTATCACTATGACCATTGATGATATCATACCCCCAAATATGTACCGGCTACTGAATGGAAAAACTACTGATACAACTAGTTCATAGTGATCATTCCTGTGTTTGATCAACTGAGAAACATTAATGGGATTTATATTAACTTCGAATATGTTAAAAATTAAAAGGTTTATATTAACATTGACAGTGTTGAAAAGTAAAGGGTACACATTAACTTTGACATTGTTAAAGATTAAAGGGATAATCTTTGACTATCTGCATCAACAACTGAGGGACAAACATCTTGATAGAGGATTCATGGGAATGGCAGAAACTACAACATCTTGCCTTGCAAATACCTCTCTGTATTTGAATGCCACACACTGATTTTTTTCTAGAATCTCTTCCACTGAAATGTTACCCTAGATATAGATAAGGGGCACCAAAAGGCCAGAAGTATGAAAAAAGAAAGGATGAATAGAAGAAAGGAAGAGAGAGAGGAAAGAAGGAAGGGAGGGAGGGAGGGACATGAGAGTTTTTCTTACCCCAGATCCAAGTTCCAACTCATTTGAAACCCTAATATTTGGTTTCAGATAGTACTGGATATTTTCTAAAGTAATCAAAGTTTTAGATTATTTAATGAACATTGTGGTTAAATTATTAACATGGGATAAAGACATTATTTAATAGTAATTTGCAAAAATCAATGCTTCTTTAGGGCCCTCGTTTTATGGTTTACTTCCAAAATCTTTGAAGCGGCATTCCATTTCAGAAAATGGCATGAAGATTATCTGGAGGTCTAGGAATTACGTAGATGGGAAAGAAATCCGATGACAGTATCTTGACCTTTTTAATACTAAGTAATACTAACATAATAATAACAACAGCTATTCCTTTATTCTAAAGATTTTCATTTTAAAGGCTTGCTGTTATTCATTTTCAATGCATAGCTCCTTACTAATTATCATTTTCTAGGGCTATGTGCATGACTTGAGTTCTATTAAATACCAAATGATTTCCCACATATCTAAGTTTGGAATCTATCTCTTTTAGTAGGCAGAAATTACTCTCCACAAGAATAGTGTACAGGCAGTCCCAATGAATGTAATTGTCCTTTCTTGTTGACGAATAACTGCTGATGCCTCTAGTCCCAGGTACAGCTAGGAAAGAAAATAATAATGTATAACTTCAACAGCTTTCCTGGAGCAGGGAGCAGGGGATAGACTCAGTGTCCTTCTACATTTGTATATGTACAAGAAAAGTACCTCATATTGTTTCCAAGGAAATGTTTAATAGGTTTTTCCTGGCCTGGGATGGTCCATGTATGGTATATACTGTCTTTACGTCCCGAAATTTTCTGCTAAGCAGTCTGATCTCCTCTGTACTCTGTGAAGTCATTTTTGTGAGAAGGCCTTAAATGAAATGAATGGCTGGGCAAAGACTGTGAGAATGTTTGAAGCAGTTCTTTTTAATTTTTTAAAATTTTATTTTATTTTACTTATTTATTTACTTTTTTGAGATAGGGTCTCACTCCGTCGCCCAGGCTAGAGTACAGTAGCATGATCTCAGCTTACTACAACCTCAACCTCCTGGGTTCAAGCGATTCTCCCCCCTTATCCTCCCGAGTAGCTGGGATTACAGGCGCCTGCCACCATGCCCAGCTAATTTTTGTATTTTTTGGTAGAGATGGGGTTTCACCATGTTGGCCAGGCTGGTCTTAAACTCCTGACCTCAAGTGATCCCCCATCTCCACCTCCCAAAGTGTTGGGATTATAGGCATGAGCTGCCGTGCTCAGCCTTGAACCAGTTCTGATGTAATGCCTCTTGCAGGAAAATCCCAGGAGTTTTTGGGATGCTTGTTTCCGGTTCCACTACAAAACATCACAGTCTTAGGTAGACTTAATACAAGTGGACATAATTATGCAGCCCTGTTCCACATCATTAGCGAGAGTAAATGCCTCCGCCAGGATTCTGCCAACACTGTTTCTAGCCAGACATCCATTAGTAAACATTGCAGTCTTAAAATACTGGTTGGCTTCTGTGCCTGGGCTATCTGCATAATGGAAACTAGGTCTAGATTTTTTAAAGTATCAACATGGGTAAGCATAGAAATGCTGTTAACTAAGGGATGTAGTTAGAAATTTGGGGAACCCAGAATTTTGTTAAAGGCTTTTAAAATTTCTTCTTTCCAAATTTAAAATGTTCTTAATGAAAATATGAAAGTATTCCTTGTCTTGTGATGATGCCAAGTAAGGGGCTAACTGGCTCCCTAGCTCTAACTCTGTCTTGCTCAGTATCACCATTTTACTTTCTTCATAGAGACTAGAATACATTAAAACACTGTTCTCTTCAATCTTAGTATTTGATCTATCCAAGTGGGTATTTCTAACAAATTGAAAGGATTTAATTGAAATGCACATTGTAAATAATTGTAATAATTTACACATTCTTAAAAATAACAATCCTTCTAGTTAGTAGATGCTCAACAATTTCAAAAACATCCTGTGTTCTCTCTTTTGATCCTTGACAACCCTGTGAGGTGGAAAGTGTACATGATACGGGTGAGAAAACTGAAGCTTGGAGAGATCAAGAATTTGGCCAAGGTCACAAGCAAATTAGGCTGTTTTCAAGATCTGCCTAAGGGTTTGTGATAATATTTTCTTAGTATTCCTTGTCAAAGGAGGAGAAACTGCCAGTTAGGTGGGAGAGTTCCAAACTCTATAACCTGCACACAAGTCCTGTGATCTCATCTGGCTTTGAGCTCCCCAGGCTTGCTAGAACACCCTGAGTGATAGCTGTCTCTGTTACTTGTCTAGAACAAAAGGTGTTTAACCTAAAATGATTTACTTTCCACATGTAAGTAGTAGAAATCACAAAGTCTTATCAGAAAGCCAACGTGATAAGAAATTTTTGAGACTTTCACAAACCAGTAGTACTGACATGGTTACAAACCTCATTGCCTTTTTGAGAAAGAATGACAAATAAATGAGAATGGTAAATTGCAGAGATTAGCTTAGAAGCAGTGATTCTTGGTAGGTATTGTTAAAGAATAAGACATTGAGCTTGCTGAGTCTCCTTCCCAGGAAGAACTCAATGAACTTCCATATGGGCTTTTCTTTTACGTTCATCACAACAGCCCCACTGACAGTTACCTAGACAGAAATTATGATCCCCATTTTACCTATAGAAAAGCTGAGGGTTCAGAGATCAATGGACTATTCCAAGGTCACATGGTGTCATCAGAAGAGACTCACACCAGAGCTAATTTCTCTTCAATGATTTGATTATTACATGTACGTGACTTGCTTGAGGTAATCAAAGGACAATATTTGGAGAATGAGGACATTTATGACATGCTTATCAAATATGCAGGTGATTGAGGACTGAGTGCTATGCTAGTCTTAGCTCTGATTTGGACAAGTTACTTAACCCTTCTGGGCCTCAATATCCTTCTTGGGGAAATGAGACAGTTAGTTGAACTAGATTAGGTTTTCCAACTTTCTTTTTCTTTTTTAAATTGATAAAAGCTGATCCCACCTCCTGCTTGGCTCCCTCCACTGCCTACTAGACCCTTGGATACAGTCTAAAACCACAGTATTAGGTCATCTGAAAGTTTCTTCCTGTTCCTAAATTCACTATTTTTATGATTGAAAGCAACTAGCCTCCTAATTTGCTACCTCTTTATGTTCCCTGCAGCATCTTGTCATCTTATGGTATAAGAGCCCCAGACATGACGTCAGAGGACCTGGGAGTGAATCCTTAAACCAATTATCTATGGAGCCTTAATCAAGTTGCTTCACCTCTCTAAATCTCTGTTTCCTCATCTATAAAATGAAGATAGTAACCCTTCCCAGGCAAGAGTGCTTTGTAAACTGTAAGAAACTAAACAAATGGATGGTGTCATTAGTATTACCTCCTATGTACAATACCCTTCTCCATGGTAAAGAGACGGCTTTATCCTTAGAATGACTCTGAGTACCAGTATGGGTTGAGCTGCTCTTCAGCAAGCTTGCCTTGGTATCTATTGTATTTGGGTTTCATCTTCCCTGTGAGCTGAAAGCCAAGTCAGTAGAGAGGATGTGAGCTATCAACACAGCAAATAATTAAACCAAGGAGATGCCATCATTAAGTCCAAAGGGAAAATTATCCCCATATGGTGACCTTGATAATAATTACCCAGCTATGTTTCCCCCTCCACATGAAGTCATGCCCCAATAATAATTATTGTCATTTGAGTGCTTACTTCATGCTAAGTAGATACTGTTTTTTACATGAGTTGTCTCATTTAATCTTCATAAGAACCTTTTCAATGGCATTACTCCTAATCTGTAGTGAGAAATAATCTGGAAAATAGCGCATTATTCCTATTTTGTAGCTTGGAAAGGCTAAGTAATTTGCTCAGGTTCATATAATCAGTAAATGGCAGAGCCTGGACTCTGAATTTAAACCTCTGAACTGATCACCTCTGCATCTTCCAATTGGAAGAAATTGTTTTCCACACTCAGTATGAGGGCCAACAGCCTCATTCCTCTTTATCTTTGCCATGCTTTAGTCAGCCCCATCTCTCCATTTTAGTTACTATTTTCATTTCTTTCTCTATTCAAAAAGGCTCCATTCATCTTCATAAAACTCAGAGGTGGGAAGCACCTATTAGTCATTGATGTCCTCACTAACTACCACCCCCCTACTTGTTCTCTGTAGCATGCTTTCTGCTCAGGGAGCCTCAGGGAATGAAGCCCAATCTCTTCCATGGGGAGTTAGTCCCATAACTAATTCATCTCTGTCAGGAAGATTTTCCTCTTAGGTTTATCCTCTTCTTTAGTTTTGCATTTTACTCAATTATTTCTCTCTGTGGGCTGCACACTTCAGCTCTTCAGATCACTTTGCCTAAGCCTGCCCAGGCTCTCAGCAGTGATTTTGCTGAGCTGCCTCTTTCCCTTTTTCCATAGCCAGAGTAACTTTCTTATTAGCACCTGGAGGATGGTGTCTCCAGTGGATGGAGGTAGAGGTGAGCTATGGGAGGATGCTGGGAAAGAAAGTGAGGAGGAAGAAGTGTTAGCAGGAGGTTTGAAACCTGCTTAGTCAGAAACTCTTGGACCCAATTTGGCTTGGACCTTTTTCTTAAGTTGCCCCTCTACTGGCAGCAGAGGCATTTGCTATCCAGCTAGGCATGATTCCATTAGGATGCTGTGCCAAGCCCTAAAATTGGTGCCAAGAATCACAGAAATAAATGGAGTGCACCAGTACAAAGGAAGACATTGTGGTACAGTGGAAAGCATGTCAGCTTTAGGATTTGAAAAATCTAGTTTAAATCATTGCTCCACTTTTTACATAACTATATGGTTTGGTAAGTCATTTAACCTCCTGATCTTCAGCTTACTCATTTATAAAATGGAGAGAGAATACCTAGCTCAGGAATTTCCGTAAGGATTATGGAGAATGGCCTGACACATAGTAGGCACTCAATCAATGACAGCTATTATTTTTCAAAGCCCTAATTCTAAACCACTTCCTCATAACCATGTTTCTTATTTGGAGTCTCCGGGCAACTGGCCTTACCTCTTATTCTTCTGTTTTCACTGTGCTACAAACCAGCCTATAGCATTCTCATGTTTTAGCTTCACCTGCAGCATCAACAGTTCCAGACAGCTCCCCACAGTTCCCCACTGCCTTGAAAGCAGAACTCAGGTATGAGCTTTTAAATCCAAATCAACATTAATTTTGTTTTTCAATTTTTACTTTGATGTGAACTTTACCACTGCCATGTTGACAGGGACATGGATACTAATCTATAGGATAAAGCCCATTTATTAATAGGCTCTAAATGAATGTTGGCAATTTCTCACTTGCATCAAAGACCCATTCCATATGCGTTGGTATTGGCAGTAGTATCTTAATATGCAAACAAAACCCAACTTGAACACATTTTGTTACAACACTCTTTTCAAGTGAATGCATATAACCATCAACCAAAAGAACACTGCCTGTCTCTTGGATACCTGAAATCTACTCATTTAACAAATATTTATTGAGAGTCTACAATGTACAGAAGACTTTGAAGGTGCTGGGATACATGATAGGACATGAGGTTAGCATGGTAGTCATGGGGTCACTAACGCAAATCCCCTCTTTAATGTAGCTTACATTGTAGTGAGAAACACATGATACACAAGTAGACACACAAAGAAAATAACTTGAGATAATTGCTTCAAGGGAGAAAACTAAGCAAAGTGATATAATAGTGACTAGAGAGACTATTTTGTTTATTTATACGTTTGTTTTTACTTTAACTTAAAATATCAAAACAATAGACGCACATCGGCCAGGCGTAGTGGCTCATGCCTGTAATCTCAGCACTTTGGGAGTCCAAGGTGGGCAGATCACTTGGGGCCAGGAGTCTGAGACCAGCCTGGGTAACATGGCGAAACCCTGTCTCTACTAAAAACAAAATACAAAAATTAGCCAGGTGAGGTGGCGCACGCCTGCAGTCCCAGCTACTTGGGAGGCTGAGGCATGTGAGTTACTTGAGCTGGGAGGCAGAGGTTGTAGTGAGCCGAGATCATGCCACTGCACTCCAGCCTGGGTGACAAAGTGAGATTCTGTCTAAAAAAAAAAGAAAGAAAGAAATGGATGCACATAATTCTATTTTTTAAAATTTTTACCAATAAAAAGAAAGCTGGAATTGATGCAAATAATTTTTTAAAATGTATGTAATTCTCAAATACTTTAATTGGGAGAGGTGGGGTAGAAAGGCTCCTCTGAGGAGATGATAACTGAGATGAAACTTGGATTATGAGGAGACAGCTATGAGAAAGCCTGGGGAAAACCACATCAGGTAGAAGGAATAGCAATCCAAAGGCTCTGAGTGCAAATGAGCTTGGTGTGCAGGTTAATGAGACAGGAGGAAAAAGTACAATGTAGTTAAAATGAACCGAATGAAAGGGTGAAAGGTAAGAGGTGAGATTGTAGAGGTGGAGAAAGGCCAGATCATATAGGGTTTCACAGGGTATGGAAAAACTGTTGGTTATGTTCTAATTACAGTGGGAGACTATGGATGGGGTTAGAAAAAGCAAAGGAGAGATATGGACTTGTTTCTAACAGATGATTCTATCTGCTGGACAGAGGGTGGAGTATGGAGGGGCAACAGTGAAAACAGGAATCCTTTGCAAAAGTACAGGTAAATGATGATGGTGGCTTGGATTAGGATGATATCAGTGGTGATGGTAAAATTCAGGATTTATTTTGGAGGATTAACCTCTAGGATTTGTTGATGAATTGGATTTTGGGAGCAAGGCAAAAAGAAAACCAGAAAGAGTCCTAGGTTTTGACTTGAACTCCTTGGGGTATGGTGGTGCTATTTACTGACATATGAAAGACTGAGTGTAGAACATGTTTTGGGGATTGGGTTTTGATTTGAAAATGTTAAATGCGATAGACCTATGAGACAATCATAAGGGGATCTCTAAAAGCCAGTTTGCTTGGCTATTACAGGTTACTCCCAATTCCCCTCTCTCACACTGCACGTCCAGCTGGTTGGCTAGGTTAAGGATCTGCCAGAAAAAGAAGCAACATGCATGCTAGTCCAGATGCATTTGTGATTAATTTGCAATTTTTTCCTGAGAGTTGATTCTTGGGGTCAGAGGAGCATGGTGGGCACTCCTTGGAAAGCTGTAGTATATTCTAAGATGTGTCTAGATACCTGTGGTTGATGAAGGAAGTAGTTCCCCAGAACAGAGTTATATTTGGCCAAAAACATTTCCAGTGACATTTTTCACTTGGCACATAGATAGAAGATAGCATCATGTGAAGAAATAATACAATGACATGTTTCCTACACACAGACTCTTCCACTTCAGATTCTGGTTCCTAGATTTATAGATGTTAGATAGGGAGTATCTAAAAAAATATTGGTTTAGCCCCTGATCTCAGGGACACAATGCCTAGAAGAATCATACTATTTTTTGTAATAGCATCTTCTGCCTTGGAGAACTGGTCCTTTTCTTCAACATTCTTACTTTACGCCTTCAGGTTCCTCAAAACATATTTTCAGCTACAAAATTAAGAGTGAATGAAATACATTAAATATAGGCAAAACTCGACTGGGCATAGTGGCTCATGCCTGAAATCCCAACACTTTGGGAGGCTGAAGCAGGAGGATTGTTTAAGCCCAGGAGTTCGAGAGTAGCCTGGGCACCATGGTGAAACCCCATCTCTACAAAAATTAAAAATTAAAAAATTAAAAAATATAGAAAAATTCATTTTAAAAATTATGCTATATTTAGATTATTGTATTAATGTTAATGTAACCAATATATTTATACAACAAAACACCACCAAATTAGCACAATTTAGAAGAAAGTCTACCTGTAAAGGAGTTATTAAATATTTATTTTACAATTATGATTAAAAAAACTTTAAATTCACATAGTATTAAATATGAGGGCTTTGCTAGGAAACATTTTGTCTATTCAGGCTCACTGACCTATAGGAAACAATAAAAATCCTGTCAGAAGTAAAATTTAAGTTGCTGGTCTTAAATTCTCTTTTAAGAAAGAGATACACAAATTTATATGCTTGTAAAATTAAGAACTGCAAGTATAAAATTATTTTCTACAAATATGAATATCTAAAATGCTGTATTTAAGTTTCATATTTGGTTGATTTCAAAGATATGAGAGTGGAGGTGAATAAAGAGGAGAAGAGGTAAAAGAAAGTTGGAGGAAGGGAGGGATAGGGAGAGATTTGTTAAATGAAACAAAATCACAGCTAGATAGGAGGAACAAGTTCTAGTGTTCTACAGCAGTGGAGGATGACTATAATTAACAATAATACATTATAGAGTTTCAAATAGCTAGAAGGAAGATGGTGAAAGTTCCTAACACAAAGAAATTATAAATGTTTGAGAGGATGGCTATGCTAATTACACTGATCTGATCACTATACATTATAAGTATTGAAACATCACTATGTACCCCATTAATATGTACAATTATCATTTGTCTATTAAAATTAATTAATTATATTTTTTTAAAAGAAGAAAGTCAAAGAAAGAGACAAAGAGGGAGGGGAAAACAATTGATAAAGGAGGAGAGGAAGAGACAGGAGAAAAAGAAAACAAACAAGATATACACATACAAAGAAATGGAAAAATAGGCAGTGAAAGAGAGGAAGAGCAAAAGCAAATGAACATGAGAGCAATGTGCTGGTGGTGAGCAGGTGATATGGTTTGGATCTTTGTCCTCACCCAAATCGCATGTTGAATTGTAATCCCCACTGTTGGAGGTGAGACTTGGTGGGAGGTGACTGGATCATGGGAGTGGTTTTTCATGAATGGTTTAGCACCATCCCCTTGGTGCTGTTCTCGTGATAGTGACTGAGTTCTTGTGAGATCTGGTTGTTTAAAAGTGTGTAGCACCTCCCCTGATTCTCTCTCTTGCTCCTACTCGGGCCATGTAAGATGTGCCTGCTTCCCCTTCCCCTTCTGCCATGATTATAAGTTCCCCGAGGCCTTCCCAGAAGCTGAGCAGATGCCGCCATGCTTCCGGGTAAAAATTACCGAGTCGCAGGTATTTCATTATAGCAGTGTGAGAACGGCCTAATACAGCAGGTGAATTATTCTACTTATACCTTGGAGTTCACTGTGGACTTCAAGTGTCTGTCCTTTGAAATATGAAGTAGCTGCTTAACCACTGCCCAAAGCCCCTCAATTTCTCTTGACTTTTGGCCTTTCTTGCAAGACACTGGTAGTTAAATCAACCCACCAAAGGAAACATGTGCTTTGGGCTACTGTGGTAGTGATCAGAATAATATTATCTTGGGGCAAAAAGAATTAAATTAGTAGCCAGACATCCCACAGACCAGAGACCACCAAACACTGTCAAGGTTAGCAAAGCAATGGTAGCTCTTAGGACCTAGAATGCTATATAATCAATAGGATAGTTTTTCATATGCAAATTATACTTTCAAAGTGACTGAAAATCATTTTCCCCCAAATGTTGAAACTTCTTCCCTGGGATATTACTTAGCTTTTCTAACACAAAGTTCTTAGATTAATTTCTGGTGTATCATGTCTACATAAGAAGAAATGGAATGCCACGGTTTTTGACAATTGCTTTATAGCAAGATCCTTTCAGCCTATCAGACCCTTTAACTCTTTTCTCACTATACAGGCTTGTAGCTGTAACTGTCCTCTTGCTGCTTGATCCCTCTGTTACCTTTCTGGAATCTCCCCTGAGGGTAAGCTCGTTACCAAACTGTGATCTCCCCTAAGCCATAAATCCAACCCCACCCTGCTGCATATGGACACTAGTCTGTTTCCAAGACCACCTCCCTTCATGGTTGTAAAGCAGAAATGTAACACACTGATAGAAACAAATGGAGGAAGTAGAATTTTTTGAAAGCCAAGGAAGCCGCCACATCCTGTAATGAAATTTAAAAAAGAATCACCATTGTCTACATTAAACCAATACCACAAAATAAAAGGGTGTGTGGGTGGGGGAGGCGGGATTTGTTGATTTCAATAGCAACTTGCTGACATATTCCCCCTTTTCTTGTTACAGATTGTCTGTCCCATTTCTGCATCAAAAGCCTGAAGGTTTTGTTTGCTGAGTCTGTCAAGGTAATATTAGAGCCTGTGTTCTGCACAAAAACTAGCTCAACTCAGCTTGCATTCTCTGAAAACGTTAGCTTGACTCAGGTGAATTATTTCTTGCATTTGTACATGACAACCTGATCCTTATAACTAGGCGTACTTATCAAAAGACTTTGAAGGATTTCCCTTCTCAGCATCAAAGTAGAACAAGAAGTTGGACATATGTACTGTGCATGATTTTCTTAGTTTTTTTTCCAGTCTAGATTAAGAGTTGCACCTACCGAAAAAGAATGACCTTATAGTTTGAATTGCCAGCTGTAGAGAAATAATATACTAGATCCCATCAAATATCAAGACCTACTCTTTTCTCTATTTCCTTAACCAAAAGGGGCTCTTCCTAACAAAAATAACATCTACCTCAACACTAATATAGAATTAACTATAATCTTCAATCTATTTTGTGACTATTCCTAATCTTCCCCTGGGACTTCTACATAAGTCTTTTAAAACAATTTTACATATCAACTGGAGACTTTTAAGGTGGATTTAACTTTTTAATTTGCTGTATATATGCAATAACCTCTTGAAAATCTGGAGTGCACTTACTGGAATTATGCTTTCTTCTTTATCTCTCCTTTTTCTTTTTTTTTTGTCTGAGATGCAAGATTTGGCAATGTACAGAAGAAAATATACTGTACTGATGCAGCACAGCTTTTGGAGCCAAGGAGACATGGCTTTGAGACCTTGGTCTAGTTATTCAACTTTTCTGTTGGTCTAGTTATTCAAACTTTCAGAGTTTGATTCCTGGAAATGGTAACACTCTCTATCTTATGGAATGCTATGAAGATCAAAAGAGATGTCAAAACTCTTGAGCCTAGTGGGTGAAAGATTGAAGATACAAGTAAAATTTATATGTTCCCAGTTTCTATGGGGCCAGAGAATTGGATACTAGTTCACGGAAATGACTGTTTCCCAAATTTCCCCAATAATAAGAATTTCTTATGGTATTTGTTAAAAATACAATTTCCTTGGTCTCGTTGCAGACTTGATGATTCAGAAATTCCAAGACTTGGAAGCTAAGGAACTATATTTTTAACAAACACTCCTTATGATTCATACCATGAGAAAAGTTGCAAAAACACTGATATAGACTAGCAGTATCTGTTCTATATCTGTTCTATAATTATAAGCAAAATTCAAAATAAAATAATATTTTAATAAATGCATTTTTTAATGTGTACAACTTCTTATGCTCCTAGTTAAATTACCCAGTTAAATATTTTAATTAAAATTTACACTAAATATCTAAACTTTAAGTCCACCTGTCTTTTTCTCTGTAGATTCCACAAAGCAGTCAAATTTCATTCTCATTAGTGTATAAAAAATAATTGTTTTTAGTTTTAACTAATTTAGTATTAGAAGAATAAGAGCCAAGAATATTATAAAGCATTTTAGTAATATATAGTGCTATATGAATGTTTATTATATTAACTGTAACAATTAAAATAATAATAGTTTATACCTACAAGACTTGACTTGTGAGTTAACCAGTTAGCTTCATTTTAATATGCTGTTAGCAAATCTCTAAGCTTCATAGAGACAAAGCTTGAAATATTATGCATAAAAACAACACAAACATCTCTTCTGATTTGAACCCAAACTGTTTTTTTACTCTTTCTTTTTTTTCTGATGGACCTCTAGTTAATTGTACCTTTTAGGTTCAGAAACCTTCGTATTTTTAAGTGTTTGGCATCCAGATATAAATTTTCTATTTCCTTCAAAGATGACATTGTGGATGATGATTCTCTTGGTGCGCTGTATATGACAGGGACCCAGAGAAGTGAGAAAATGAAGAGGAAAAGGTGTGAGAAGAGTTGGATAGACTAGTGTATCACCAGCAGCTCTTTAAAAATGAATGATTATTCAACAGAGAGCATTTACTAAGCTCTTACTAGGAGCCAGCTACTGTCCTAATGGCCTGAACATAGCTACTAACTGTTCTGTTGATTGATTGTTTTCAGTTGTGCCTCTAAGCCCTGTGATCAGCTAGAGCAATGGCAATTGTTGGTGACTCATAGACAATTTTCGTTAAAAAGAGCAAGGCTGTTCTTGATTGCCGTAGGGCACAACTACCACACAGTGGCTGATGCTCTGTTTCAGAACCTCCTATAAGTTTGTGCATATGTTTATGTCTATCTTGTGTCAGTGCCGCCCCAAAAAGCTAATTGTTTATTTTGCTCTCATCCACTGTAGTTTGAGATGAACATGCTTTAGGGTTATTAAATCAGACATTAGACATTATCTAGAATCTAGATTGTACCACCATATATTTGTTTATAAGTTGCTTTCACATTATTCCTTAGTTGTTTCCTACTAAATTATCTTTTTTGTTTTAGCTAGTACACTTCTACATTTTTTTCCAGGATAAAACTATGTATGTGGAGGGTACTCAAATGTTGGTTCAATTAAATAAATATTTTGCCTAATTAACTACATTATAGATTCTTGTTGGTGACTATTTCTCTTCTTTTGACATTCAGTAAGTAACATTGATGATAATTTCCATAACTTAAATATTTGATATGTATTGTTTTGGGAAGGTCTGAAACTACCAGTCATATGAAAAGTCTGAACACAGTCACTAACAATTCTCAACTATACTCTCAATGGTTGGATTTGGGAATTTTTTTCCATTCCAGGGACATTACAAAATACAAAAATTATACATAAGAGTTTTAAATAAAGGATTTTGGTTACTTTTTTTTTTTTTTTTTTTCTTTTTTGAGATGAGCACTTGCTATTCTGCTCAGGTTGGAGAACGCTGGCTATTCACAGGCATGCTATAGACTTGAACTCCTGGTCACAAACAATCCTCCTGCCTCGGCCTCTGCAGTAGCTGGGACTGCAGGCACACATCACCAAGCTCAGCTCTTTTTACTTTTATTGTGTATGTATTCTATAAAACTGTTATGTATTTGTTTATATTTTGCTTAAAGGTTTTTCTTATTCTTAATGTTTCAATGTGTAGTCTTCCAAATTTGCTTTTATGCATAGATGCATTTTTTCATAAAAATGTGAGTGCACACTTACATTCTATTGTAATTAATTTATATGCATAATATCTCTTCATAAAGTTGCTCATTTTTTATTGAATGGACAGCTGATGAGGGTGAGGGTGGACAGGGTCTCACTATGTTGCCCAGGCTGTTGTTTGGCTTTTGCGTTTGTTGTTCTTTCTGGATGATGGTACAGATCTTTGAAATATTTGTATATTTCTTCAATATTTTATATACTAAGGAAAAAGAAACATACGCAGATAGCTAATTAAAATGTCATTTTCTTACTTAAGTAGGTTGAAAAGTGTACCAGTAGGTAATATAATTTTTCATAACTTTGACCTTGGTGGTAACTTTTTAAAAAGTCAGAGCAAAGGTTATACTATTATTACTTTGATTTGTAAGCCTTTACCATTCATGGTTTCCTCAATGCTCTAAGAAGTCCTTATAAGTATTGGCAAAAAATCTTTGTAAGAATTTCCTTTCATATAAGAATAGAGTCTTCTTTATTATTCATAGGTCCTCAAGAAAGGTGGATAAGTACCTGGGCACCCCAAAGACCAAGGCTTAATTGACATAAACATATCTCTGGATATATTGACCATGGTTCCCCACTACTAATTTCTCAAGCTTTTTAGTTGTGAGGCAGTATAAGGTAGTGGGATAGACCTTTGATTATGAACTTGGACACAGAATTGGAGTCCCAGTTAAGCAACAGTCTAACTGCAATTATTCACTTATTTGTCTTCTTCCACTATGTGGACAAAGATCATGTTTTATTTGCCTTCCTATCCCTATCACCCAGCACATAACACTCAGTTAATACTTATTTAATGAAGCTTGAATGCATCCCTAATCTTGGACAGCTCACTCACAGTCTTTCTGAACTTCATATTTGTCATATGTAAAATAGATTGGTTACTCTCTAACATCATTTCCAGCTCTGACACTGCAATTACGTGATCTATGTATTCTGGAGCCAACTTCCCAAAACAATCTCTCCTGTTTGGGCCACTGAGAAATGGCATTGCATTGTTTGTTTTATTATAAATGGCTTCTTAATCTCTGAATCATTCCTACTTAAAAGAGATTCAAAGAGCCTGCAGTATGGCTGTATATTTAGTGGAGAACAAATTGGAGAATTGCTTATTCGATATTTTATAGTTTTAAGCAGAGTTCCTACTCCATGAGAGCTTTGGAGATATTTTACATTCTTCTTAAAGTCGTCTTCTAGCTCAAGAAATTTGGTACCTATCTGGTTTGATTGATTTGGCTACGTTTCAACAAATTTGTTGGGTGACTAACAAGAGTTCAGAATGATTCAGATGATGGAATGATGGACTACCTAGTATTTAAGTCATTGGAGAGGCCAAGACATCTGTCCATCTATAATATTTTACAGCTATTCTTTACTGCTTTATAATAGAATTTGCTTGAAGAATGATAGAAACATAAGGGCTAGAATCATACCATCAACACTGTAGAAGATTAGAGTGGGAAGGATCTGAGGTTTGTTGTGAAGAGCCTCGGTGGCTGCCTAAAAGAGAGCTAGGAATATAGTGGGGGAAAGAAGGCTAATTAGGTAGGACTCTGAGTTCTCCTCATTCCAGCTTCAACCATCTCAACCAAGAGCAAACCCGTTTCTGTCCATTTCACCTGCTGATCTTCAGAATAAGTTTATTAAAAAATCTTCTGCTTCAAAATAAAATTTGGGCCTATTAATTCCAACTTCTCATTTACAGATAGAGGCTCAAAAGGTTGTGATTTGCTCTTGAGAGAGGTCACTGAGAGATCTCCTAGACTGGGTTCTAATTTTCAAAGAGATTTTGAGGAAAAGAAATGTCAGAAGTAGCTGGGCACGGTGGCTCACATCTGTAATCTCAACATTTGGGGCTGGGCATAGTGGCTCATGCTTGTAATCCCAGCACTTTGGGAAGCTGAGGCTGGTGGATCACTTGAGGTCAGGAGTTCAAGACCAGCCTGACCAACATGGTGAAACCCCGTCTCTACTAAAAATACAAAGAAAAATTAGCTGGGGGTGTTGGCACCTGTCTGTAATCTTAGTTACTCAGATGGCTGAGGCAGAAGAATTGCTTGAGCCCAGGAGGTAGAGGTTGCAGTGAGCCAAGATCGTGCCACTGCACTCCAGCCTGGGTGACAGAGTGAGACTCCTTCTCAAAAAAAAAAAAAAAAAAATCATTTTGGAAAGCCAAGGCAGGAAGATCACTTGAAGCCAGGAGTTCTGGACCAGCCTAGGCAAAACGAACAAGATGCTATCCCTACAAAAAAGAAAGAAATACCAGCCTGGCCAACATGGCCAAACCCCATCTCTACAAAAAAAATACAAAAATTAGCTGGGCATGGTGGCACATGCCTGTAATCTCAGCTACTCAGGAGGCTGAAAGCAAAAGGATTGCTTGAAGCTGGGAGGCAGAGGAAGCAGTGAGCCAAGATGGCACCACTGCACCCCAGCCTGGGCAATAGAACGAGACTCCATCTCAATCAATCAATAAATAAATAAATAAATAAATAAATAAATAGGAAAGAGAGCAAGAGAGAAAGAAAGAATAGAAGAGAGGGAGGGAGGAAAGGAGGAAGGGAAGAAGGGAGGAAGGGAGGGGACCCCTAAGTAGGGCCAAAGGTATATGTGAAAAAACCTACAGTAATAGAATATTTAACGTTTTTAAATTTCCAAAGCACTAATAAATACATACAATTTGATCTTCACAACAGACATGTAAAGCGAGTAATGTAGGTATCATTAACCTCAATTTATAGATGAGGAAACTGACACCAAGCAAGGTCAAGTGACATGCACAATGCCACAAGTGTTACAGCCTGAACTAGAACTCTAACATTTCTGACCTTCGACCCAGTGCTCTTTGTATTACACCACACTGCAGACTAAAGAGACATGACAAATAGGTCTGTCAACATATCTTAGAGACGTGAGTTGGTAGTAGGTAAAAGATTCACACACATTCTGGCGCCCAGGGATACGATTTGGCAATGTGTAAGTTATCCTATGCTGTCATTGCTCACAGTCTGAATCATGTACATATTCCCATTGGGGGAATATTTGAGCATCAACTCCTAAATGCTATTTTAGCAATAGCACTTTGCTAATTATGAAGACAAAATTACCTTATTAGATCATAAGGAAACCTGTCTTTTGGTTTTATCAGACATTTGTTTCTGCTGGTTAAAAATCATTTGGTTTTCCTTATAAGAATGTACTTAGCCTCAATGTTTAACGTGGAAGAAAACTTAAAGATAAATTTTCTTCTATATTAAAGTATAATTTTTTTTCATTTTCTTTTCTCCTCCCATCCTCTACTCTTGGCTACCTCCCTGCTAATTATTCATTATTGATCATGTAAAATATCTTTTCCAGGATTAAAATCAAACTTAAAAAGAAATTAATTTATAACTTTACAAGACTCAATATATTATAGCAGATTGAAACATTTTAGAGGTTAGAATGTAAAAATGAGAGAATATTTGAAAAGAAAACTAGTCTTTCTGGGGAAACAGCTGTGAGGTACTTTTCAATGTAATGCATAAAATAGTTTGACGCTTGAGGTAAAAAGTCACATCTGGGGCCGGGCACAGTGGCTCACCCCTGTAATCCCAGCACTGTGTGGAGGCCGAGGTGGGCGGATCACTTGAGGTCAGGAGTTCGAGACCAGCCTGACCAA
Source organism: Piliocolobus tephrosceles (assembly GCF_002776525.5). Lineage (NCBI taxonomy): Eukaryota > Metazoa > Chordata > Mammalia > Primates > Cercopithecidae > Piliocolobus > Piliocolobus tephrosceles. The sequence continues at coordinate 76,306,180 of NC_045446.1, read as the reverse complement.
CATGTTGAAACCCTGTCTCTACTAAAAATACAAAAATTAGCTGGGTGTGGTGGAGGGCGCCTGTAATCCCAGCTACTTGGGAAGCTGAGGCAGGACAGTCACTTGAACCTGGGAGGTAGAGTGTGCAGTGAGCCAAGATCATGCCATTACACTCCAGCCTGGGAAACAAGAGTGAAAACCCATCTCAAAAAAAAAAAAGTCAAAAAGTCACATTTAGCTAGTTTGCCTTTCTTGGTACTCTACAAAATGATTCTAGAGATCTTAAAGGATCAATTAACAATTAACAATTAATGAATTGTGTCGAATACAGAGAAATCGTTTACGCTAATTTCACAGCACAAAACTTAGAATATTTAATTAGTCCATCTTGGGAGAATATCAGCATATTATCTGAGAAATTGCTATCATATTCATAAACTAGGATTAACTGACAAGTTTCCTGTCTTTGAAGAGGCTGTCCAGACGTCTTTGGTTTTCATAGGCCACGTGGAAAGAGGGTAATATTTGGGGTGAAGAGTATCATGGAGATATAGTCAGATCCTTTTTTTTACTTTTTCCAAGATAGAACAATATATGAAGATCCTAATGGATCCTTCTGTCTCTTGGAATTGGGTATAGATGAGAAAGAGAAAACAGTGAATAATAAGTGCCCTTAAACAATATATAAATTCATTTCTCTCTTACATAAAAGAAGTCCAGAAGTAAGTCATCCAGAGTTGGTATAACAGTTTTATGATCATCATGCACACAGAATCTTTCTACCCCATTGCTCTGCCACATGGCTTCTACCTAACAGCCCAGAAGCATTACTCACAGCCATCATGTTTTATTTCCAGCCCAAATGAAGGAGATGGAGATGATCTGTCTGCATGATTTCCCTTTAAGGAGCCTTCCTGGAAATTCAAAAGAACAATTTCAATGACATCTCATTTGTTAGAATTTAGTCACATACCTACATACCTAACTGCAAGGGTTTTTTTTTTTTTCTTTTCTTTTCTTTTCGAGTGGCTATAAACCCAGCCAAAATAAAGTTTTCATCACTAAGAAAGGATGAGGAAGTAGATACCTGAGATTTTGTCTGACACAAGTCTTCTCTTTCCACCATCATTTTGGTTAACAGTTGCCAGACGCTTGAGCTGTATGAGTTTGCTTGAAACCCCCTCCCTCTTTTTTCCTAATCTGAACTCAAATGTAAATAAATTGCTGCTCCTCTGGTCAAGTAAAAGAGAGATGAACTTGAGGAGTTTAATTTTTTCCCCTAAAACTTGCTGGGAAATGCATCTAAAGACATTGTTCAGACTACATGCAAGTTGCTTGTTGTGGAACTCCTGAAGAACTGAAACTCTCAGAATAAAACTCTATAGCATCACCACCATATCCCTAAAAATATATAAACCTAAATTTAAATGTTATTTAAAATGGCAGATGGGCCAAATAACCATGTTCCAAGCTGGTATGAAACTGTGTGTACTATGAGATTTTTCCGAGAAAAAAAAAATAGCCCAGGCAATTCAAATCTAAACAAGGAAACATCTCCAAATATCCTGTAATTTGTTTTCTAGCAAGGATCACGGGAATCATAGGTAAAGGCAGAAGAAATTTGAATAAACTCGGTTTTCATTTCAAAAAATTCAAGGGAGAGTCAAGGTCTATATGTCATGGTTAAAAATGTCAAAGCAAGAACAGAGGGCGTAAGTATAACTGAACTTCAAAAATGATGATGATCATTATTTTTAAGAGACAAGATTCTTCCTTATCACCCAGACTGTAGTGCAACTGCACAATTATAGCTCACTGTAGCCTCAAACTTCTCGTCTCAAGCCATCCTCCCACCTCAGCCTCCCAAGTAGCTAGGACTACAGGTATGTATGCACAACTGTGCCTGGTTTATTTATTTTTAAAAAATGTTTTTAGAGACAGGGTCTCACTATATTGCTCAGGCTGAAAAATTATTACTTACCATAAAAATTTGTTACATGAAGTAGAGGAAGTACTGCAGCTGTCTCAATGAACCTATAGACTGTCAATTCACAAAATGTTATGTTTGGTTGTGTGCAGTGGCTCACACCTATAATCTCAGCACTATGGGGGGCTGAGGTGGAGGATTGCTTCAGGTCAGAAGTTCGAGACCAGACTAGGAAACAGTGAAACCCCATCTCTACAAAATAAAAATTTTAAAATTAGCTGGGCATGATGATGTGCTCCTGTAGGCCCAGCTACTTAGGAGGCTGAGGCAGGAGAATCACCTGAGCCCAGGAGTTCCAGATTACGGTGAACCATGATTGTGCCCCTGCACTCCAGCCCAGGTGACAGAGCAAGACCCTGTCTCAAAAAGAAAAAAAAAAGTTTGTTCATTTCCCTAGCATATTGTTGACTCCAGATTAATCATCACTCTTTGGACAAATATTATTTATCTACTGTGTTCCAGGCACGGTGCTGGGGGGTAGAAGGAAACAATCTGTCCCCTCAAAGAGTTCAGTTTGGTGATTACAAATTATTTGTAATTTTCATCTTTACAAATAACAGAATCATTGTATTCTGGGATCTCAGAACCAGGAATCTGGGATTAAGCAACATGGTTTGTCCACCAAGAATGAAGTAGAAAGAGCACAAGTTTAAGATTCAGAAAACTTCCATTTAAAGCTCAGCTCTGTCACTTACTATCTGTGCTTTTGAGCAGATTACTTCACCTTTCTTAATTTCAGTTTCTTCCTCTGAGAATTGAGACTAATGCCTACCTGTCAGGGTTGTTCCGAGGATTAAATGAAATAATATAAATGCTGTGCTTGGCACATGGGAGGTATTCAAACACTGTAATTATTATAATTATCATTAATTATTGTGTTATTTCCAAGAGTGGATTAGGTTCTACAGAATGCTTTGGAGAGTGCACATACAGTAAGAGCAATACATATGTAGAGCTTGCTATGATCCATGTACTGTTCTCAGCACCTTCCTCAGTAAGATTGGTATTTTTAAGCATAGCAACCATCCTTCAAGATATTATTTTTATCCCTGTTTTACAGTTGAGGAAATTAAGGCACAGAAAGTTGGGTAACTTGCCCGAGGTCACACAACTAAGTGACAAAGCTGAGATGTGAACTCAATCGCCATTTCTCCAGAGTCTGCACTCTCATTATTCTATTGCCACGAATAACTTAATTATTTAATTTGAGCTGGGTGCAGTGGCGCACACCTGTAATCTCAACACATTGAAAGGCCGAGGTGGGCAGATCACTTGAGGTCATGCGTTTGAGACCAGACTGGCCAACATGGTGAAACCTGTCTCTACTAAAAATATAAGAATTAGCCGGTGTGGTGGTGCATGCCTGTAATCCCACCTACTTGGGAGGATGAGGCAGGAAAATTGCTAGGACCTAGGAGACAGAGGCTGCAGTAAGCTAAGATCACACCACTGCACTCCAGCCTGGGTGACAGAGTGACACTCTGCCACGAACAAAAATATATATATTATTATTTAATCTGTAAATCATACATGAGACTAGAAAAAATTTTCTGACTTTTGGTGATTAACTTTTGATACAATAGTACAACCTTGCTAGCTGGGCAAAGTGGCCCTAGTCTTAGGCACTGTGCTTTAGAAGGCCCTACATATCACGATGCAAAAAATATATATATATATTTTTTCTGAGATGGAGTCTCACTCTGTTGCCCAGGCTGGAGTGCAGTGGTGCTATCTCGGCACACTGCAAGCTCCACCTCCTGGGTTCACACCATTCTGCTGTCTCAGCCTCCTGAGTAGCTGGGACTTACAGGCGCCCGCCACCACACCCGGCTAATTTTTTTGTATTTTTAGTAGAGACGGGGTTTCACCGTGTTAGCCAGGATGGTCTTGATCTCCTGACCTCGTGATCCACCTGCCTCAGCCTCCCAAAGTGCTGGGATTACAGGCGTGAGCCACCATACCCGGCCCCCCGAAAAATAAATTTATTTAACAACATATGGGCACTTCTGATACTCAAGATCTGGCTCTTAGCATTGACAGTGTGTTCTTAAGCATCCACTCATGCTTAACAGCATTTAAGGCCCAGGAAAATGCTTCTTTACGTCTCTTATCCTATGTCATTAAATGAAAAGGCAATTGTGTCCAACATCTGTGCTGTCTTCTGGATTATACCACCACAAGATATGAAGATGAACATGAGCAATTTAGGAGAATGTGAATAAGAGAAGGACTTAGGCAAGAGAAGAGACTAACTTTTCAAATCTTTCAGTTAGCAAGAGCGCAAAAGATTTTTGTGTAATGCAGTATCATTTTCCAACACACAAAGTATCCATTTTCTTCTTTTTTTTTTTTTTTTCCTGAGTCTCACTCTCGCCCAGGCTGGAGCGCAGTGGCATGATCTTGGGTCACTGCAACCTCTGCCTCCCGGGTTCAAGTGATTCTCCTGCTTCAGCCTCCTGTGTAGCTGGAGGCCTGCACCACCACACTCAGCTAATGTTTGTATTTTTACTGGAGATGGGGTTTGGCCATGTTGGCCAGGCTGGTGTCTCAGACTCCTGACCTGAAGTGATACACCCACCTAGCCCTCCCAAAGTGCTGGAATTACAGGCATGAGCCACTGTGCCTGGCCTTCTTCATGTTTTAATTTTTGTTTCCTGACTACTTGTGAACTAGTATTTTATTTGCAATAATTAAATATGGTGGCTGAGGAACATTTTCTAAGATAAAACAATTTATATTGTTCAAGTGTGTGTATATGAAGGTTATACATAACATGTATGAAGTATGATACCATTTCTTCACATTGGCCACTGAATGGGCATTGAATGTGATCATTAAAAATGGTTTTATTTTTATTAAAATACTTAAATAGATGCAAATAGATTTTTAAAACATTTTTGTTTAATTACTTTGATTTAAAATTTTGACATTTTCAGAGCAGATGATGAATGTGAAAAAGAAGTTGATATTTAATGATTATAATTTGTTTTCCTCTTCAGAAATTTTAGGGAGATTCTTCTTCTTTTGTTTCTTTTTTTTCATGTCAAACCGGTAATGTGACAACAGTGTAACAAGGTTCAAGGGTGGCATAACTCACACATGTGCATGAACAGTCAATCATTACACTCATGAACTACAAAAGGATCAGGAGAGATTATTTTGAATATTTTAGAAAACTACCTTTCAAACATTAAATAATGGGAATTTTCCAGTTTTTGAATTTACTTTACATTTTTTGATGGAAGATATATTTGAACACTTTGAATACAGTCACTTTGGTTTTTTTTAATCTTTTAGGACTTTGAGAATGAGTACAAGTTAAGGTCAAGATAGAAATAGAAAATACAACACTGAAATTCAGAGAAGAAATAACTAGGAAGAAAACTTGTCAAGATAGCAAAAAGAGAACATACTTATTTTTTTTTTTTTCTAAAAGTTTGACAGTTTGATACCTGACTTTGAAATATTTAGACATATGATATATAGGCTGCTATGTATCATCTGGTCCCACTATTACAAATGTTAGGGGTGGGCCTTTCAGACAGAGTCCATGCACAGTTACCACAGCAAGATCTTTTTGGCCTAACTTGTATTTTAGCAATTATACAATAATATAATTAAATTAGTAGCCTCACAATTGGAGAAAGTCATGAAGTGATAGCAAAAAATTCAGCACATTTCTGAAGTATGAGTAACTCAAAGAGGATTATGTGATAGACTTGGATGTTTTAAAGTACTGTATGGTTTTCTTGGTGGAAAAACGTCCATGTTGAAATAAAGAATGGTTTCTAGGATAAAATGATCTTCAAGGAGGAAAACTATGTTAAGAAGTGATTCTATTAATTTGGTCAATCAATAAATGAGTAATGATACTCATGTAATGTGCCCCCAGCAGACAACAATGTTGAAGGTCTAAAGCAAGTAAAAGGTGTGGTCCTGGCTGCAGGAATTTTACAATCTAATTGATTTAATTGAAGAGATAAGCAATGCATACTTGAAACAATTAGAGATTAGATACTAAAAGAATGAACTGTGAAGTCCAACAAGTTTTACTGAGGATCAAAGCAGAGAAACATTGGTGTGAACTTGAGTCACCTCGCAGGGAGAGATTCTTAGAGGGCTCTCTAAGAAGAAAATGAAACCCAAAATAATAATCTCTGGAATGGATTTAGGAAGGGTCTTACTGGTTCAAGGAAACCACATGAACTATAAACCATATTTTAAAACAAACAAAATGTCATTCCTCTGTCTCCTCCATAGTAATGCTGTAAATTTTCCTAATACTATCTAGTCTTATATTTTATTTTTCCTTTCTTTTTTTTTTTTTTTTGACTTGGAGTCTCGCTGTGTCACCCAGGCTGGAGTACAGTGCACAATCTTGGCTCACTGCAATCTCTGCCTCCCAGGTTCATGCCATTCTCCTACCTCAGCCTCCCGAGTAACTGGAACTACAGACACCCGCCACCATGCCCGGCTAATTTTTTGTATTTTTTTTTAGTAGAGATGGCGTTTCACCGTGTTAGCCAGGATGGTCTCAATCTCCTAACCTCCTGATCTGCCCACCTCGGCCTCCCAAAGTGCTGGTATGAGCCACCACTCCCAGCCTCTTTTTTCATAGAGATGGGGTCTCACTATGTTGCCTAGGCTGTTCTCAAACTTCTGGGCTCTAACAATCCTCCTGCCTCCGTCTCCCAAAGTACTGGGATTACAGGCGTGAGCCACTATGCCTGGCCTCTATATATATATTATATATATACACACACACACATATGTATACTTGTGTGTATGTGTGTGTGTGTGTATATATATACAGTTTGTTTGCTTTAAAGACAGGGTCTCACTCCCAGGCTGGAGTGCAGTGGCACGATCATGGCTTATTGCAACTTCAAATGCCAGCACTCAAGTGATCCTCTCTCCCTCAGCCTTCCTAGTAGCAAGGACTACAGGCACACATCACCATACCCAGCTAATTATTTCAATTTAATTTTTGTAGAGACAGGGTCTTGCTATGTTGCTTGGGCTGGTCTCGAATTCCTAGGCTTATGAGATCCTTCTGCCTTGGCTTCCCAAAGTGCTGCGATTACAGGCATGAGGCCCTGCACCTGGCCCAGATACATATTTGTAAAAGCTCCATATTTGTTACCTATTACCCCAAGACTTAGTGACTTAAAACAATAGAATCTCAGTGGGCACTGTGACATGTGCCTGTAGTCCCTGCTACTTGGGAGGCTGAGGCAGGAGTATGTCTTGAGCCCAGGAATTCCAGGCTGTAGTGTACTGATTGTGCACTTTTGAATAGTCACTGCACTCCCAGCCTGGGCAACATAGGGAGACTCTGTCTCTTAAAAAAGTAAACAAAAAACAGTATCTCACATAGTTTCCATAGGCCAGGAATTTGGAAAGAGCTTAGCTGGTTGGTTCTGGCTCAGGGTGCCTCATGGGGTTGTAATCAAGATGTTGGTCAGGGCTTCTGGAGGCTTTACTCTGGTGTGGGAAGATCTGCTTCCAAGATGGCTCATTCACAGGCTGGCAAGTTAGTGCAGGCTGTTGGCGGGAGGTCTGAGTTCTTCGCCACGTCGACCTTTTCCTTGGACTGTTTGAGTGTTCTCATAACTTGGTGGCTGATTCCTGCTAGAGTGAGTAAGCCAGGAAAGAGCAAAGTGGAAGCTGCAATATTGTTTATGACCTTAGCCTCAGAAGTCAAGCATCCTCAATTCCTCAGTATTCTATTGGTTGCACAGGTATTCCTGTTCATCATGGGCAGGGGCTATACAAGGACTTGAATACCAAGAGGTAAAGATCACTTAGATCCATTTTGGATGCCGACTAGTACAAGTCCCAAAATTTTTTCTTTCTTTCTTTCTCTTTTTCTCTTTCTTTCTTTCTCTTTCTCTCTTTCTTTCCTTCTTTCCCCTTCCTTCCTTCCTTCCTTCCTTCCTTCCTTCCTTCCTTCCTTCCTTCCTTCCTTCCTTCCTTCCTTCTTTCTTTCTTTCTTTCTTTCTTTCTTTCTTTCTTTCTTTCTTTCTTTCTTTCTTTCTTTCTTGTTGTTGTTTTTTCCTCAGAGTCTCACTTTGTCACCCAGGCTAGAGTGCAGTGGTGTGATCTTGGCTCTCTGCAACCTCTACCTCCCAGATTCAAGTGATTTTCCTGCCTCAGCCTCCTCAGTAGCTGGGATTGCAGACACCCACCACCACGTTTGGCTAATTTTTGTGTTTTTTTAGTAGAGACAGGGTTTTGTCATGTTGGCCAGGCTGCTCTCGAACTCCTGACCTCAGGTGATCTGCCTGCCTCAGCCTCCCAAAGTGCTGGGATTACGGGCATGAACCACCGCACTTGGTCAAAATTTGCTATTTTTGTGGTTAAAAACGTAGCTAATATCAGCAATTTCATGTTTTCAACCTATTATTTATAAAGGTGCTACCATGAGCTAAGACACTTGTGATAAATTTTTAAGAAGGTATAAATATAAAAATATTTTTCTTTCTAAACATTAATCAGAATTTCAAATGAACGAGAATAAACTATTTGTTCTTCAAGCATTGTAGTTATTTGAAATGTTACTATATCATTGATATTCTCATAAAGTTTTTGATGCATGAGCCGAAGGATGTGTGGCAGAAGTTCTGAGAGGGCAACATATCAGTGTGACTTGATGAAAGCAGTTTAACTTCCCTGGGATCAATTTTCCGCATCTGTAAGTGAAGGAATGGGTTAGATGGCATGTAAGTAGTCTTTCTGTGCTAAAAAATTTTAACATGTCTTTTTTTTTTTTTTTTTTGAGACAGGCTGTCACCCAGGTTAGAATGCTATGGCATGACCGCAGCTCACTGCAACCTCCTCCTCCCAGGTTCAAGCGATTCTTTTGCCTCAGCCTCCTGAGTAGCTGGGATTACAGGTGTGTACGATTAAACCTGGCTAATTTTTGTATTGTTAGTAGAGATAGGGTTTCACCCTGTTGGCCAGGCTGGTCTTGAACTCCTGACCTCAACTGATCTACCTGCCTTGGTTTCCCAAAGTGCTGGGATTACAGGCATGAAGCACAGCACCTGGTCTTAACATGTCTTTATATACTGTGTATGAGCCACTACCAGTTCCTTTCTTAAACTCGTCATAAGAATTGCATATTTAAGTGCTAGAAAAATGACTGTAACTAAAGATGTTCATTTATTAACATATAATATTAATAGTTAAACTCAAGGTCTCTTCAGCTTTTTAAAGTAGTCCAGAGAGTCTTTCTTCCAGCTTTTTTCTCTCGAAAGCATAGACTGCCCTTCAGTAAATCAATGTACTTAATTTGACTTGCTATATTTGACAACATTTTTTTGGGTTCACATATTTTTCTTGTGCCAAGTACTGCATTTTCCATTTCCCACAGAACCAGGACAAACTGTACATCCCCTGCTGTGTCCAGGGTAGACCTGGCTAAATGTCAACTATGTTAATTGGTATAGAGAAAACAGCAGCCCTATTTTTATCTGATTAAAAATCCCCACAAACATTCTCTTCTAAACTAAAGCTATGTCAGTACAAAGTGATTTAATTATAACATAAAGTTGGGCAGATGTGTCCCTCCAGCCTTTATTCTACTGTAGCATGCAGAAATGTTGCTGTTTCCTGGAATCCTCAAGCATCTAAAATTTTAATCCTACTTCTGGAGGTTTAGAATTCAGTACTTGAAGCTTTTTCTAGTTTGCCAACTGGAATAAAATATATTTTCTTTAAAGTGATATGTTTAAACAAAAGATTTGAATTAATCTATAGAATCTTATTTAAAAGATAGTTGGAAATACTTTGTTCCACTGTTAAAAAGTCTACGTCTTAAAAATTGCCCCAGGATGAGCAGATTATGTAACATAATTGCTTTAGTTAAACGAGGTGTGGGAGGTGTGGGTGTAAAAGAGTAAAAGGTAATGAACTTTGATAAATTTATATGAGCTATAACAAGGTACCAGGGAAAACTTAATTTTATCAGAGAGTGACTATATATCTTCTGTGCTCATTCAAAATTGTATGCTGCCCTTTAATGTTGGAATTACCCAGGACTGTCTTTAGTTCACTCCCAGGTTAACTTCATACATTCCATGATTTCACCAACTGCTTACACACTCACGGTGTTTGCGTCTGATGTCCAGCTTACTGAAAGCCACATCAATATCCTTTGGCATACTGGACAGTTCCATTTGGGTATCTCAGGAACAACTCTAAATCAGTATGTCCAGGACTTTCAGTTTTTATTCTGGCATGTAAGTAGCTTAAAAGTCACCCCTCGCCAGGCATACTGGCACACACCTATAATCCCAGCACTCTGGGAGGCTGAGGTGGGTGGATCACGAGGTCAGAAGTCCAAGAGCAGCCTAGCCAACATGGTCAAACCTTGTCTCTACTAAAAATACAAAAATTAGCCAGGTGTGCTGGCACACGCCTGTAATCCCAGCACTTGGGAGAGTGAGGCAGGAGAATCTTTTGAGCCCAGGAGGAGGAGGCTGCAGTGAGCCGAGGTCATGCCACTGCACTCCAGCCTGGGCAACAGAGTGAGACTCTGTCTCAAAAAAACAGTCACCACTCCATCCTAATAACAAATAAAAAAGCTGACCAAACAGAAAAATCTACAATATTTCTTAGATCTGTCAAAAAAAAAAAAACGAGGTCACAGGTCACAGGGCAGACTGCTGCCTCAAAATTGAAGACAGGCAGGCAGATACAGGGAGCCAGTGCCAGGGTAGGAAAACCTAACCTGTAATTAACAAATTGCTGGAGGTTCAGTGTGGACAAGTCTTCGAGTTATAAACTCCAGGGGGACCTTGTCCTAGGAGGCCCCAACACTTTTGTGAGTTTTACCTCCTGAAGCTCTGCCAGGTACACACAGTCAATACTGGAGAAAAATCCCTCATGCTTCTTGCAGGGGAAGAGGAAAAGGAACCATTTTTAAATATGATAGAGCACTTCTTTCTTAACAAGGTCTACCATCATGGGAAACTATTTTATCTGAGTGGATTTTTTTCCCAACACCAGCAACCAATTCTCCAATTCTCTGGATACCAGTTGGATGCCAACAAATTCCATTCAATTCTGACACTAACTACCTGGAGTTGGCATCAGGCGCCATAGGGTTAAGGGCTCAATCTCCTAAGACCTCCTCCATTTAAAATGCCTATCAGAAGTCCCTGGGCACTCATACATCTGACTGACTGGCTATAAATATGGGGTTCTTTCTGGGAGGCAGAGGTTGCAGTGAGCTGAGATAGCACCACTGCACTTCAGCCTGGGTGACAGAGCAAGACTCCATCTCAAAATAAATAAAATAAAAGAATAAATAAATATGGGGTTCCCATGAGCCCCTCCTTAGGTTCAGTAATTGGCTAGAATGGCTCACAGTACTCAGGAAGGCACTTACTTATATTTACTGGTTTATTATAAAGGACACAGATGAACAACCAGATAAAGAAATGCTCAGGGCAAGGTCTAGAATGGTCCTGAGCTCAGAAACTTCAGTTCCTGTGGAATTAGAATGCACTACCCTTCCAATACATGGATGTATTCACCAATTCAGAAACTCTCTGAATTTCATTGTTCAAGAGTTTTGATAGAGCTCAATCTCCAGGTCCCCATTCCCACCCCAGAGGTTGATGAGTGGGGCTGAAAATTCTCACCCTCTAATCACTTGTTCTTTCTAGAGACCAGTTCTAGCCTGAGGCCATCTAAGGGCCCCACCCTAAGCCACCTTATTTGTATAAATATAGACATGGTGGAGAGGGGCTCGTTATGAATAACAAAGGCACTCCTATCATTCCAAGGGAAATTCCAAAGGTTTTAGGAATTCTGTGCCAGAAGACAGGAACAGACCAAATATATTTTTATATTATACACAAGATTATTGTATTTTATATGATACCACAAGAGCCTAACCTACTGGGGGACTAAACTATCAGTGCCTAACCTATCTGGAGGACTGGAAATACACATGCTCACAAAATACTAGAATCAAATCATTGGACTATAGAATGCTTTTCATCCCCCCAAACCTTACCACTTTACCCAAACCTTATCACTAAAGGCCTGTTTACCGGGATTTCTTTCACCTAGTTATTATGTCCAGATTCCAACAAAATAGTACTATACAGGGCACACTAAAAGGCAAAAAAAAAGTTTGAAGAAATTTAAGCATCAGAACCAGTTTCAGCTACGGCATGGATTATGGGATTATCAGACTGAGAATTAAAACAAATATGATAATATGTTAAAGACTCTAATGTAAAAAGTAGACAACATTTAAGAAGAGATGGAAAAACATAAGCAGAGAGATGGAAATTCTAAGAAAAAGTCAGAAAGAAAGGCTAGAGATCAAGAACACTAACAGAAATAAAGAATGCCGTTGATGAACTCCTTAGTAGACTGGACTGGGCTGAGGGAAGAATCTCTGAGCTTGAGGACCTGACAAGGAAACTTCCAAAAATGAAAGAAAAAGAGAAAAAAAATTACTGGAGAGAAGAAACCCAGAACAGAATATCCAAGAACTGTAAGACAACTACAAAAAGTGGAATTTACAGGTAATGGAAATATCAGAAGGAGGAGAAAGAGAGAGAGGAACTAAAGCAACATTTGAAGCAATAATTTCCCCAAATTAATGTCAGACACCAAACCACAGATCCAAGAAGCTCAGAGAACACTAAGCAAAATAAATGCCCACCAAAACTATACTAAGCATATTTATTCAAACTTCAGAAAATCAAAAATAAAGAAAAAATCTTGAAAGAAGCTAGAGGGTAAAAACACCTTACCTATAATTACATCTGACTTCACCTCAGAAAGCATACAAACAAGAATGAAGTGGAGCAAAATATTTAAAGTGTTGAAAGGAAAAAAACCAGCAACCTAGAATTCTGTACCCTGCAAAATTGTCCTTCAAAAGTAAAGAAGAGCTGGGCATGGTGGCTCATGCCTGTAATCCCAGCACTTTGGGAGGCCAAGGCAGGCAGATCAGTTGAGGTCAGGAATTTGAGACCAGCCTGGCCAACATGGTGAAACCCCACCTCTACTAAAAATACAAAAAAATTAGCCGGGCATGGTGGTGTGTGCCTGTGGTCCCAGCTACTCAGGAGGCTGAGGCAGGAGAATCACTTGAACCTGGGAGGTAGAGGTTGTAGTGAGCCAAGATCATGCTACTGCACTCCAGCCTGGGTGACAGAACAAGACTCTATCTCAAAAAAAAAAAAAAGAAAAAAGTGAAGAGGAAATAAAGACTTTCTCAGACAAACAAAAATGAAAGGAATTTGCTGCCAGTAGACTTGCCCTACAAGAAATACTAAAAGAAATTCTTCCAGGAGAAGGAAAATGATATAGGTAAGAAACCTGGAACTATATAAAGAAAGGAAGAGCTTTGGGAATTTTATTTTTCTTATTCCTAATTTTTCTAATGTAACATTTTGTTCAAAATATTAATAGTAATAATGTATTTGACTATACATGTATGTTATATATATTCTTATGTATACCTATGGATAAGTGAAATAAATGACAGCAGTAATATCAGTGATAGGAGGGAGGAATTAGGAATACTTTGTTATTATAAGGTACTTCTGCTACCTGTGAAGTGGTATAGTGTTATCTGAAAGTAGACTTGAATTAGTTGTAAATGTATATAGCAAACATTAGTGCAATCACTTACAAAAGTAAAAGCAAAACAAGTATAATCGATATGCTAAGAAAGGACAGAAAACAGAATCACATAAAACACTCTATTAAAACCACAAAGGCAGAAAACATGTGGAAGACAAAAATAGGAACAAAGAATAAGGGCAATAAATGGAACACAAAAACAAATATGGTAGATATTAACCCAACTATATTAATAAATACTGTAAACATCAGTGGCCTAAGCACACCTTGTCAGACTAGGCACAGTGGCTCACACCTTTAATCTCAGCACTTTGGGAGGCTGAGGCCAGCAGATTGCTTGAGGCCAGGAGTTGGAGACCAGCCCGGCCAACATGGAGAAAACCAGTTTTTACTAAAAACACAAAAATTAGCGGGGCCATGGTGGTGCATGCCTGAGTAATCCCAGCTACTCAGGAAGCCAAGGGAGGAGAATCGCTTGAACCTGGGAGGCAGAGATTGCAGTGAGCCGTGATTGCGCCACTGCACTCTGGCCTGGACAACAGAGTGAGACTGTCTCAAAGAAACAAGCAAGCAAGCAAAAAACAAGCACACCTTGTCAGAGTGGATCAAAAACCAAGCTCCAACTATATGCTGTCTACAAAAAACCTACTTTAAATATAAAGAAATATACATATTAAAAACGAAGTGATATAGAAAAATACACTATGCTAACACTAATAAAAATATAGGAGTAGCTATTATTCATTTCAGACAGGGCAGAATTCAGAGCAAGGAAATTATCAGGGATAAAGAGGGGCATTACATAATGATTTATCCCCTTTAGGGGTCAATACTCCAAGAAGACATAACAATTCTTAACTTATATGTGCCTAACAGTAGAGCATCAAAATATGTGAGGCAAAAATGGATAGGGCTACAAAGAGAAATACATGAATCCACTATTGTAGTTAGAGACTGTAGCACTCCTCTATTAGGAATAACCAGATCCCGCAGGGAGAAAATCAGCAAGGATATAGATGAATTCAAAACTATCACTCAACTGGATATAACTGACATCTATAGACCATTTTATCCAACAAAAACAGATTATATATCCTTCTCAAGCTCATGTAAAGTATTTGTCAAGAAAGACCATATTCTGGGCCATAAAATACACCTTAAAAAATTTAAAAGAATAAAAATTTTCCAATGTCTGCTCTCAAGCCAAATGGAACTAAACTAGAAATCAGCAATAGAAGGTGGGAAGATCCCAAATAGTTGGATATTAAACAAAACACTTCTAAATAACATGAGTCAAAAAAAAAAAAAAAAAAAACTCAAGAGAAATTTTAAAAATATTTTAAACTGCATGAAAATGAAAATATAATTTATCAAAATTTGTGGGATACAGCAAAAGGAGTACTTTGAGGGAAATTTATAGCACTGGATGCATATGCTACAAAAGAAGAAAGATCTAAAATCAATAACCTGAGCCACCACCTTAGGGAATGATAAAAATAAGAGCAAATTAAGTCTAATGTAAGCAGAAGAAAATAATAAGAATTAGAGCAAAAATCAATGAAATTGAAAACAGGAAATTAATAGAGAGAAATTTAAAAAATGAAAAGCTGATTATTTGAAAAGATCAATAAAATCAATAAACCTCTAGCCAGGCTAAGAAAAAAACAGGAGAAGACACAAGTTACTAATATCAGAGATGAAAGAAGGGACATTAAAAGGAAGGAACATTATGAACAACTCTATGCTCACAAATGTGATAACTTAGATGAAATGGAGTAACTTAAGAATTGCGAGGCTGGGAGTGGTGGCTCACACCTATAATTCCAGCACTTTGGAAGGCCAAGGCAGGTGAATCACGGGGTCAGGAGTTCGAGACCAGTCTGGCCAACATGGCAAAACCCCATCTCCACTAAAAACACAAAAATTAGCCGGGCATGGTGGCACATGCCTGTAATCCTAGCTACTTGGGAGGCTGAGGCAGGAGAATTGCTTGAACCCAGGAGGCGGAGGTTGCAGTGAGCCGAGATAGCGCCACTGCACTCCAGCCTGGGTGACAGAGTGCGACTCTGTCTCAAAAAAAAAGACAAAGAATTGTGAAAGACATAGTCTACAAAAACTTATACAGGAAAAAAACAGACCATCTGAATAGACCTAGATGTATTTACAAAATGATACCAATAATTAATAACCTTCTGAAACAGAAAGAACATGGCCAAGATGGGTTCACTGGTGAATTCTAACACATATTTAAGGGAAAAAAATAGACCAATTCTCTACAATCTCCTTCAGAAGATAAAAGCAGAGAATACTTCCTAATTCATTCCATGAGGCCAGCAGAATTCTAATACCAAAATCAGATGTACCTCATGAGAAAATGATAGACCAGTATATCTCATGATATAGATGCAAAAATCCTCAAAAAATTAGTAAATTGAATCAAAGTATGTGTAAAAAATTATAAAACATGACCAAGTGGGACTTATTCCAGGTATTCAAGGCTGGTTCAGCATTCAAGTATCCATCAGTGTAACCTACCACATCAACAGGTTAAAGAAGAAAGCTCACATTATCATATAAACAGATACAGAAAAAGTACTTGACAAAACCTAACACCATTCATGATAAAAACTCTCAGGAAACTAAGAATAGAAGGAAACTTCCTTAGCTTGATAAAGAACATCTACAACAACCCTACGGCTAACTTCATACGTGACACTCAGAAACTTGAGGCTTTCCCACTAAGATCATGAACAAGTCAAGGATGTCCTCTCACCACTGCTTTTCAATATTGTACTAGAAGTCCTAGCTAAGACAATAAAATAAAAAAAAGAAAAGGTATGCAGATTGGGAAGGAAGAAATTAAACTGGCTTTGTTTACAGATGACATGATCATCTATGCAGAAAATCCAAAAAGAATCAACCAAACCAGCTCCTGGAACTAATAAGCTATTATAACAAGGTTGTAGGATACAATGTTAATATACAAAAATCAACCACTTGCCTATATATTAGCAATAAACAAGTAGAATTTGAAGTTGAAAACACATTACTGTTTATATTAGCACATCCCCAAAATAAAATAGGTATAGATTTAACAAAATATGTACAAGGTCTATATGAGGAAGACTACAAATAAATTACGTAACTGAAAAAATAGAAGAGTATTCTATGTTTATGGATACGAAGACTCAATGTCATCAAGATGCTGGTTCTTCCCAATGCAATCCCAATCAAAATCCTAGCATGTTCTTTGTGGATACTGACGAACTAACTGTGAAGTTTATATGGAGAGGCAAAAGACCCAGAATAGCCAACTCACTGTTGAAGGAGAAGAACAGAATAAGAAGACTGACACTACCTGATTTCAAGACTTACTATAAAGCTACAGTAATCAAGACAGCATGGTATTGGTAAAAGAATAGACAAAGAGATTAATGGAACAAAATAGCCCAGAAATAGGCCCACATAAACACAGTTAACTGATCTTTGACAAAAGAGCAAAGGCAATTCAATGGAGAAAAGATAGTCTTTTCAATAAGTTTTGCTGGAACAACTAGACATCTACATGCCAAAAAAAAAAAAAAAAAAGAATCTAGACACAGTCCTTATACCTTTCACAAAAATTAAGTCAAAATGTATCATATTCTAGAATCAGCATCAAGCATCAAGGATTTAAAAAATGGATCATAGACCTTGTCTTTAATCCATTTAGGATGCTCTAATAAATTACCATAGAGTGGGTAGCTTATTTATAACAGAAATTTATTTCTTGCAGTTCTGGAGAGTGGTAAATCAAAGATCAAGACACCGGCAGATTTGGTGTCTGGTGAAGGTTCACTTCTTAATTCACAGATCACTGTCTTTTCACTGTGCCTTCACATGGCAGGAGGAAGGAATTTCTCTGGGCCTTTTATAAGGGTACTAATCCAATTAATGAGAGTTCCAACCACAGTAACCTAATGATCTCTCAAAGGCTCCACCTCCTAATACCATCATTTTGGGGGTTAGGATTTTGTAGAGTGGATACGAACATTCATACCACAGCAAACCTAAATATAAAACACAAAACTATAAAAGTCCCACACGATAACAAGGAGAAAACCTAAATGACCTTGGGTATGGCAGTGACTTTTTAGATTCAACCCTATGCATGATTCATGAAATAAATGATAGCTGGACTTCATTAAAATTGAAAAACTTTGCCTGGCATGGTGGCTCATGCCTGAATTTCAGTACTTTGGGAGTCCAAGGCAGGAGGATTGCTTGCGGCCAGGAGTTTGAGACCAGTCTGGGCAACACAGTGAAACCCCATCTCTACAAAAAATGAACAAATTAGCCAGGCATGCTGGCACATGCCTGCAGTCCCAGTTACTAGGGAGGCTGAGGCAGGAGAATCACTTGAACCCAGGAGATCAAGGCTGCAGTGACCCCTGATTGTGCCACTGAACTCCAGCCTGGGTGACAGAGTGAGACCCTGTCTTACAAAAAAGAGAAAAGAAAAGAAAAAAAAATTGAAAAACTTCTACTATGTGAAAGACAATGTAAAATTGAATAAGATAAGCAATCGACTAGGAGTAAATATTTGCAAAATAAACATCTGATAAAGGACTGTTATCCAAAACATACAAAGAATACTTAAAACTCAACAATAAGAAAATGAAAGGCCAATTTAAAAATGAGCAAAATACCTGACCAGACACCTCACCAAAGAAGATACACAGATGGTAAGTAATAAGGTGAAACGATGTTCAACATCATATGTCATTGGGAGATCCAAATTAAAACAACAATGAGATACCACTACAAACCTATTAGAATGACCCAAAATTCAGAACACTGAAAATACCAAATGCTGGAGAGGACGCGTAGCAACAGAAACTCACATCCATTGCCAGTGGGAATGCAAAATGGTGGAGCCCCTTTGGAAGACAGTTTGGCAGTTTCTCACAAAACAAACATATTCTTACCATACGATCTAGCAATTGTGCTCTTTGGTATTTACCCAAATGAACTAAAAACTTATGTTCGGCCAGGTGCAGTGGCTCACGCCTATAATCCCAGTACTTTGGGAGTCCGTGGCAGGCGGATCACCTGAGGTCAAGAGTTTGAGGCTAGCCTGGCCAACATGGTGAAACCCTGTCTCTACAAAAAAACAAAAATTAGTTGGGCATGATGGCAGGTGCCTGTAATTCCAGTTACTTGGGAGGCTGAGGCAGGAGAACCACTTGAACCCAGGAGACAGAGGTTGCAGTCAGTGAGCCCAGATGGCTCCACTGCACTCCAGCCTGGGCGACTGAACAAGACTCGGTCTCCAAAAAAAAAAAAAAAAAAAAAGGAAAAAAGGAAAAGAAAACTTATGTCCACACAGAAACATGCACATAGATGTTTATAGCAGCTTTATTAATAATTGCCAAAACTTGAAAGCAACTAAGATGTCCTTCAGTGGGTGACTGGATAAGTAAACTGTGGTACACCTAGATAAGAAAATATTATTTAGTGCTAAGAAGAAATGAGCTATTACGCAATTGAGGAAAAGGCACTGAGGAATCTTATTTGCATATTACTAAGTGAAAGAAGCCAATCTTAAAAGGGCATATACTGTATGATTCCAACTATATGATATTCTAGAAAAGGCAAAACTATGGAGACAGTGAAAAATCAATGATTGCCAGAGGTTGGGGAAGGGAGAGATGAATAGGCAGAACACAGAGAATTTTTAGGTCAGTAAAACTATTCTGTATGATTCTATACTGGTGGATACATGTTATACATTTGTCAAAGCCCATAGAATGTACAACTCCAAAACTGAACCCTAATGTAAACAATGGACTTTCAGTGACAATGATGTGTCAATGTAGGTTCACTGATTGTAACAAATGTACCATTGTGGCACTTGATGTCCACAGTGGGGAAGATTGTGCATGTGTTGGGACAGGAGCTATGTGGGAACTGTCCATATTTTCCACTCAATTTTTCTGTGAATTTAAACCTTCTCTAAAAAAAACAAAAGTTTATTAATTTAAAAAATCAGTATGTTCACACTGAATACAACATTCTTTCCCTGCTACCTTTCCAACTTCCCCCTGCTCCAGGATTCTCCTTTTTAGTGAATAGCATCATGATACAACCGGAAACCTAGGAATCAACCTAAAATTTGCATTCTCCTTAATCCATTGCATGCAATCTCTTTGCCAACTCCTATGCACTTTCACCTCTAGAATCAATAGCCTTCTTGTTATTTCTAATGCCACTATCATACTCTATCCACCAGCTAGTTTTATTTTGATCTTGCCCTTGGGATAAGTGTTATAAAGGAGTACAACTATTTTTATGAGCTTTTTGTTTTCTAATCTTCTGTAATCCTACTGTGAATCAGGCCTAATGAAGACCATAAAATGTAAAATTTAGCTGTCCAAAACTTTCTTGATATCTCATAACAAGGCTGTAATTGAATTAAAAACCAAAACATTATACAGGTAGAAGAAGAAGAGATAGAATCATGGTTTCTGGCTCAGGGGATCATTTAAAAGACTAATTGAATTTCAAGTATGAGAGGTTCCACAAAGATTAGTTCTCCGTATCACTTCTGTCCTTAGAATCTTTCACTTCAGGACAATATCCAGGCTCTTTTTAATTGTGGCATATAAGCTATCTTCCTTCCAACTTCGTCTGTCCTTATTCTCCATTCACACAGTTATTCAGTCCAAAATCCTAAGAGTCATCTTTTCATAGTCTTTACTTGAGCAACGGTCCCCAGATTCTACTTTCTACCATTCAATCCGCCAGCAAATTCTGTTGATTCTCTATTCAACATATATATAAACCTATCTACTTCTTTTGACTTCCATGCCTACCACCCTAATTTAAGTCAGATCACTGCTCTTCTGGTCTACAACAATTCCTTCTTAGCTATTTTTCCTGCTTCTATTCTTATTTTACATTCCATTCTCTACACAGCAACAAGAATGTACTTTGCAAATTGCTGCCAAATCTCCCTGTATTAGTTTCCTTTTGTTGCTGCAACAAAATGACCACAAACATAGTGGTTTAACACAATAGAAATTTATTATTTTATCTGATTTTAGACTTCTAACCTCCAGAAGTTACCTTCTTTTATGTTAGTGTTAAAATAAGTCTAGTGGGACCAAACACAAAATGTAGACAAGGATGATTCCTTCTAGTTTCCAAAGGGAATCTATTCATTGTTTCTTTCAGGTTCTAGGTGTGACTGGCATTCCTTGGATTGAGGCAATATCACTATCTCTACTTCTGTTATTACATAGCCTTTTCCTCCCTCTGCCTGTGTTTTTCTTATAAGTACCCTGTGATTACACTGGTCCCACCCAGATAATCCAGGATAATCTCCCCATCCTAAACTTTATTAAATCTGCAATGCAACCTTTCTTTCTTTTTTTTTTGAGACGGAGTCTTGCTCTGAGAGTTTTCATCACTGAGGCTGGAGTGCAGTGGCACAATCACGGCTGACTGCAACCTCCACCTCCCAGGTTTAAGAAATTCTTGTGCCTCAGCTTCCCATGTAGCTAGGATTACAGGCATGCACCACCACGCCCAGTTAATTTTTGTATTTAGATTTATTTATTTTTTTGAGACACAGTCTCGTTTTGTCACCCAGCCGGAGTACAGTGGTGCGATCTCACTGCACCTCCAACTCCCGGGTTCAAGTGATTCTCCTGCCTCAGCCTCTCGAGTAGCTAGGATTATAGGTGTGTGCCACCATGCCTGGCTAATTTTTGTATTTTTAGGAGAGATGAGGTTTCACCATGTTGGCCAGGCTGGTCTCGAGCTCCTGACCTCAAGTGATCCACCTGCCTCAGCCTTTCGAAGTGCTAGAATTATAGTCGTGAGCCCTGTACCTGGCCAACATTTCTTTACCATGTAAAATATAGCCATGAGTTTCAGGCATTAGGACCTGCCATCTTTGGCAGGGAGGGGACATAATTTAGCCTGCCATCTCCATACAAAAACCATGAGAAAACCTGCTAATTATAAAAATCTAGATTTATTAAAGTTACTAATAAGGAGAAGCATCACCATAACAAAATTTTAGTAATGTCTCAAAAGGGGGAGTTAGGGAAAGGTATTATGTACAGGATTTGAGAGGAGGCTGGCGTTAATCATGGGGGGATTTACGGCTGACATTAGTAGCCAGTGCAGAGATTGGTTTAAATTTGTTAACTAGATGAGGTATAGAACATATGTGTGTGCAGAGTTACATTAAATCAGTTCATCTGTGGTTTAACTTGTAAGTCTCTAAGCAAGTTGGCGTTAGAACAGTAAGGGCTTCAATTTTGTGTTTGTGTTGCATGTCATGGAATGGTACAGTTGATTCATTTTGCAAATCATTATAGTTTTTGCTTCATTTCTCAGTCTCCTTTCTTTCGGCCAATCTTCAACCCAAGTTGGAAGAAATACTATTATTACCTGGAACATGATCAGTCCAGATCTGCATTGCTATTTAATAAGTTGCAATGGTATATTGAGTTTTTCATGGTAGTTATTTTGACCTCTTTATGAAACCTTCTCATTCTTTTTGTTGAATGATCATCTGTAAATTATCTAGTTTAACAATGGATGTGCAGCAGCATTTAAGACTCTGATGATCTAGTAACTGCAATGCAGACAGACACTAAGACAAAAATGATTATAGAGTTCACAAGGCATTTCAAAGCCATAGTCCCAGGTTTTCAAAAGTGGACAATGAAAGCATGTGCCATAATCCATTCAGATCTTCCTTATATAAACAAGTGTCTTTTCCCCTTTAATTTGGGTAGGGTTTGTTCAACCTTACTGCTGTATGAATAATTGGTCCCGTATTTGTTGTCAAATGCCTTAGGAATACCATGAGTAAAGGACAAAGGTGTTCATTAACAATCAAGGACCTTACTCCAGAAGAGGGGGAATAAAAGAGCCAAGAGGATAAAGATGCAAAGCCAAAAGGATAAACATATAAAGAACATGGCAATTTATGCCCCTGGGAAACCCTCACTGATTGCTCCAAGCAGAATTCAGGGTTCCTTTTCTCTGTTCTTTTAATACTGTATGCAACACCTCTATCATAGTACTTAACATACTGTGTTGGCATTTTGTCTAAGTCATCTCTGTATCCTGAGAATGTAGCAGAGTGCTTTGCTCATAGCAAATCCTGGGTAAATGTTGATTAATCCTATTTATGGAGTGACAACTGTGTGTCAAGAATTTTACTAGTTTTTTTTGTATACATTATGTTAATCCTAACAGGAAATCTGCAAGATATTTACTATTATCCCTGTGTTATGTATTAGAAAGTGAGTAACTTGCCCAGAGTTTTGAACCTAAGTTCAAGATCTAATGTGTCTGACTCCAAATCCAGTATATCTCCCATTACTTGAAATGAATTAATAAATCTCCTTCATTTTTCTGATACCTATTGGTCAAAATTCAATATCCCAATATTAACATTAGCATTAAGCTTCTGATTTCATTTTAGTTCAAAGTTGCATGTTCTAACACATTTTTACTTGATTCATCCTCTTAGGTTACAGAGAAAAATGGCCCCCAGGTATGTTAACATCTCATATGTACTAATTTTGTTCTACTTCATAATTACAGAGGTTGTGTGTGTGTGTGTGTGCATGTGTGTTTGAGACAGGGGCTTACTCTGTTGCCCAAGCTGGAGTGTAGTGGCCTAATCTTAGCTCACTATAACCTCAAGCTCCTGGGCCCAAGCTGTCCTCCTGCCTCAGTCTCCCAAGTAGCTGGTATTATAGCTGCACACCACCACACTTGGCTAAGTTTTAAAAATTTTGGTAGGTAGATAAGGAGTTTCACTATGTTGCCTAGGCTGGTCTCTAACTCTTGAACTCAAGTGATCCTACCACTGAGGCCTCCCAAAGTGCCAGAATTACAGTTGAGGCCACTGCACCATGCCTAATTAGAGGTTTTTATGACGATTCAGGGTCAAGGTTTGGTTAATTTTCCCTTTCAAGGGACGGATTGTATTTAACAACCAGTCTAGACATCATCTCTGAATAACTAAAAAAGTCCAAACATATTGTTATTTTGAAATTTTAAAAGTAATGTATCTGAAAGAAAGGAAAGTGTGGCAGGAATGTGTTAAAGATAGTAAGAGAGCCTCATACCTGTTAGAGAAGCTGGAGATTACCATGATTATTGTTTTTGTAGCCATGCTAGATGTAGCAGTTTGTACTAAAGGGCCATATGGAATTTTTATGAAAATTTTAGAAGTACATGAAATAGTTCCACGAGGAACACAAGCAGTGAGAGCCCAGCTACAAAGTTAGGTAGACCTGAGCTCCAATCCTACTTCCCCAACCTAATAGCTGAGCAAGCTTAAGCAAGTTACTTACTTTTCCTAAGCTTTAATTTCTTTATCAGTAAAATGGAGAGAAAAGAAGTATATTAGGTAGGGTAGCTGATTACTGTAACAAACAGCATCAAAAATCTCAGGGGATTTATTTATTTAGAGACAGAGTTTTGCTCTTTCGCCCAAGCTGGAATGAAGCGGCACAATCTTGGCTCAATGCAACCTCTGCCTCTGAGGGTTCAAACAATTCTCCTGCCTCAGCCTCCTGAGGAGCTGAGATTATAGGCGCATGCCAGCATGCTCAGCTAATTTTTGTATTTTTAGTAGAGACGGGGTTTCGTCATGTTGGCCAGGCTGGTCTCTAATTCCTGACCTCAGGTGATCCACCGCCTCAGCCTCCCAAAGTGCTGGGATTACAGGCATGAGCCACTGCGCTCGGCAGCATAATTTATGTTTCTGGTCATGCAGTTCTCACGGGCAGCATTCCTCCAAGGATTCATCTGTGACCCCAGGCTTCTTACATTTTGTGGTACTGACCTCCTCTAGATTCTCTGAAGTCTTCATTCAGCCTGTAAGAAGGGAAAGAAAGAGAATATGGAGCATGTGTAGGAGGTTTTAGAGGCCTTATGGGTCAAGCCTTAAATGGCTTTCATTATTTCTGTCCACATTCTCTGGGACAGAAGTCAGTCACAAGATCCCAACTAATTGCAAAGGAGGCTGGGAAATGTGGTCTAACTATGTGCTCAAGGGGAAAAGGACACAGTTTGCTGTCTCTGCCACTTAAGGTCATGAAGTTTTAGGGTGTAACTGAGATAATGTATGTAACATGCTTAGAACAGGGTAAGTAATCAACAAAGTCACATATTATTATTATTGTCACAAATACATATGCTGGGAGTCTGAATAAGTTTCCTGCAGTTG
The DNA here is from genome assembly GCF_002776525.5 of Piliocolobus tephrosceles. NCBI lineage: Eukaryota > Metazoa > Chordata > Mammalia > Primates > Cercopithecidae > Piliocolobus > Piliocolobus tephrosceles. Next base: position 76,281,353 of record NC_045446.1, on the reverse strand, counting down.
AAGTGGAATACAGTCGTACATCACATAACAATGGGGAAAAGTGCTGAGAAACGTGTCATTAGGCAATTTTGTTGGTTTGCGAACATCACAGAGTGCACTTACAGAAGCCTAGATGGCATAGCCTACTACACACCAAGATTATATTTTATAGCCTGTTGCTCCTAGCCTACAAATCTGTACTACACATTACTGTACTGAATACTGTAAGCAACTGTAACAAAATGGTATTTGTGTAGCTAAACATATATCTAAACATAGAACAGATACAGTAAAAACATGGTATTATAATTTATAGGACCACCCCTGTATCTGTGGTGTATTGTTGACTGAAATGTCATGCAGCACATGACTTTGTTTAGAGGTTCTAGCAAGGGAACTTAGCTACAAAGAAAAGTCCTTACCTTTGTAAGGTTATGTGACCTTATGATCTCTAACTGGCTGGCAGCATCAGGAAGTGTAAACACAGAAAGGTGAGGGAGGAAGGGTTTGCCATGTGTTCACATCAGTTTAGTTAGCTTAATATCAAAAGATTATAATTTAGATAATAAAGTATAATAATAAAAGTAAAAATTCTCGTCAATTTTCTCTTCCATATTCCTTTGCCACTTTCTTAAGTTATTGATGACGACTTAAGGTTCCTCAGGTGCAGCATACTTTTACCTATTTTCTTCTTTGTTACCATTTACAGACTACGATTTCTAAGAACTGAGGCCCTGTTTGTCTTGCACATTATTTTATCTTAGCGTCTAGAAAACCCTGGCACATAGTATGCAGGCAAGAACTATCTGTTGAATAAATTTAGTCTATATTGGCAGCTGCTTCAAGTACTGGCTAAAGGGTCTGGGTAGAGTATTGGAAGGAGAATTATTTTTTAAATCTTGCTTCTGCCACTTAGTTATCTGTGGGATTTTGGCAAGTTACTCAATTTCTAAGATTTGGCCGGGTGCGGTGGCTCACACCTGTAATCCCAGCACTTTTGGGAGGCCGAGGTGGGCAGATGATGAGGTGAGGAAATCAAGACCATCCTGGCTGACATGGTGAAACCCCATCTCTACTAAAACTACAAAAAATTAGCCAGGCGTGGTGGTGGATGGGTGCCTGTAGTCCCAGCTACTTGGGAGGTTGAGGCAGGAGAATGGTGTGAACCCAGGAGGTGGAGCTTGCAGTGAGCCGAGACTGCGCCACTGCACTCCAGCCTGGGCAACAGAGTGAGACTCTGTCTCAAAAAAATAAAAATAAAAAGTAATTTCTAAGACTTGTCTGTTTTCTTGTATTGGATGGGCATGATACTTTTTGAAGTTATTGTTATGAGCATTAAAATTTTAAAGTGTAGTGTTTCTAGCACATAGGAGGCATTAAAAAAAACTTGCTCCTTCTCCCAACACTCCCTGCCTCTCTACAACATACCTTTTAGTTGGAAGAGCCTAAGAAATATCTAGAAAATATGTTATTCAAGTTTTTTCCTTCTGTTTTTGGTCTGCGCCCTTACAATCAAAGCAAAGAGACCTTCAAGTTGAGAACTGACTAGTTCCCAAAGGACTGATAGGTTCACTGTAAATAGTGTTTAACACTTAGAATCCCTATGCCTGACACACAGTTCAATACATATTTTTTGAAAGAGTAAATTAATTAAGAAGGTACTAAATAAGGATGATGCTCTAAACAGATAATTATGGGATGGACATACTTTATTTATTTATTTTTAGAGACAGTGTCTTGCTCTGTCATCCAGGCTGGAATGCAGTGATAGAATCATAATTCACTGCAGGCTTAAACTCCTGGACTCAAGGAATCCTCCTGCTTCAGCCTCCCAAGTAGCTATGACTATAGGCTTATGCCTCCATGCCCAGCAGACATGCTATAGGTGTGAAAAAGTGGGCAGATTTTATCAAATGAGAGGTTTGGAGTGATGGTGTGTCTGAATGTGTGATTTCAAAGTGTTCTCATTTATTCATCCAATCACCATCTACTGTGTATCTACCTTGCATCAACCATAACACTAGCATGGATGTATCTCTGCACCCCCATGTTAGTGCAAGTAGTCAATCACAATAACAATTAGATAACCGAAGGACGGCCGGGCGCAGTGGCTCAAGCCTGTAATCCCAGCACTTTGGGAGGCCGAGACGGGCGGATCACAAGGTCAGGAGATCGAGACCATCCTGGCTAACCCGGTGAAACCCCGTCTCTACTAAAAAATACAAAAAACTAGCCAGACGAGGTGGCAAGCGCCTATAGTCCCAGCTACTCGGGAGGCTGAGGCAGAAGAATGGTGTGAACCCAAAAGGCGGAGCTTACAGTGAGCTGAGATTCGGCCACTGCGTTCCAGTTTGGGCGACAGAGCAAGACCCTGTCTCAAGAAAAAAAAACAAACAAACAAACAAAAAAAACGATAACAGAAGGACATATAAGATATGAGTAACAAAAGGAAACCAGTAACTGCTTATTGGGATGTGAAACAGCATGACATCCAAGTATGTCAAGTAGTGTGATATTGGCTGAAGTGCATTTAAAGGAATCGGAAGAGATGAGGCTTAACAAGTAGCAGGTAGGTAGGGGAATTTAGAGGAATGGGAAGAGACAAGGCTCAACAGGTTTAGGTGGCCATGTGAGTTGGCATATGTGGAACTTCAGGTGAGATATTTCTTGAATAGACCGAGGAAACTGACACAGAGAAAACTTAAGTATGTAAGATAAAGTAGGTCAGTAATGCCTATTCTTAGTTCTAATTCCCCATCTTCTTCTAAATTGCTCCATATATTTCATTTCACAATTACACATAAACCTCTACAATGGTCACTGATTATTTACATACTTAGAAACTTCTAAAATGGGGCCAGATCATGAAGAACCATGTATGCCATGTTGAGAGTCCTTAATTTCATCCTTTAGGGTAGCGATGGGGGAGCTAATGGAAGATCTTAAAGCAAAGAAGAGACAATCACATTTTAGTTTCAGAAAGATCTGAATTGGAGAGTCAGGGTATAAACGACAGAATCAGCCAAGAAGTTACTAAAATAGTCTAGTACAACAGAGATCATAAAGGCTGGAACTAAGGCAACAGAAGTGGTGTTAGAGATGGGATGTGTTTGAGAGTAGGTTAGGCTTGATGAGGGAAATAAAACAGAAGGAGAACTCTGAATCACAGCTTTCTGAGGGGAGCTTCTGGGCATGTGGTGAGGCCATTAACAGACACAGGGAACAGTATGAATTAAAGATATAGGATGCTGGGCAAGGGCAAGAGAAGTTCAGTTTTGGCCATGGTGAGTTGGCATCTGTGGAACTTCAGGTAGAGATATTTCCTGAATAGACCAAGGAAACTGATACAGAGAACACTTAAGCATGTAAGACAAAATAGGTCAGTAATGTCTATCCTTAGAACAATTCCCCATCTTCTTCTAAATTTCTCCATAGATTTCAGTTCACAACTACACATAATCCTCTTCAATGATTATTGATTATTTACATAGTTAGAAACTTGTACCATGTATACTTGGAAAAAAATAAAATGATATTTCTAACAGCAGCTTGTTAATAGGGTAAACATGTCAACAATTATCGTAATAAAAGTGGTTTGAAAGAACCTCTTTGGTAACAGTGTAGTACTTTGGTAACAGTGTAATACTTTCCTGTTATGTACTTAGGAATGACTGACATTTTCCCTAAGGATAAAATATTCACCTGTTGATAGCTAGACCATGTTAGTGTTGACCTCAGTTAGGGGTTTACCAATGCAGAGGCTCAAGCCAACCAGTAACTTATACAGTGGAACCCATAGACCAGTAGCAATGATGGCTGATAACATGTCTTGAAAATTTGGTAATTCCACTGCCCAAAGGAGATGGGACAGCAAACTGGGCACCAAACCACAGATGGATTGCAGTACACTGAAGGAAGTCATTATAGTTTTGTGAAATTGGAGGCTGGCTTGACAAAGATGAAGCCCGCCGGGATTAAGAACTCTGTGTTCTTGGCAAGAGCATGTTGCTGCAGAATTTCACCAGCCATAGTGGGGAAAAAAGGGGGGTGAGGGAGTGTGGGGAATATGGAATGGGAGACCACAAAATTCCTGATATGATACATAAAATGTTAAATATCTATCAGCTTTGCATCCTTTGAGAGTCACCAGATTGAAGCACAGTATTTTGGATTTGGCTGGCAGATGGTGTACACAGACTTTCTGAGAATGTTAGCATTTCATTTGAAACTAGCAAGATTACATGTGACTATCATGGTAACTTAACACTCAAGAGATTTTTCAACTTATCCCTAACCCTGGGTTAAATGTAGAGACTCTAATAACATATAAAAGGCTTTGTTATGTATGGTCTGGGTCTCATTCAATAGTATTTCAGGATGTAATACTTCTTTTAAAATGTCCACAGGGCAGTGTCAACGTCTTTCCATGGAAATCTGGCTCACCCAATAAGAGAAAAGAGGCCAAGGAAAGAAAGACTAAACCAAGAGAGATGGCAGGCAGTGATGTCTGGACTATTTGAATGGGACTTCTCCATTTACCGCCCCTCTCACTTCCTTCTATGGTCTGGACCTTTAATCACCACAGCAGTCAGCCATGTAGGGTCAAGCTAATCGCTGTTGACATCATCCTACTACTTCCCTTTTCAAATTCCAGTGAAGCTATGTGTTTCCTGTCCTATTCCACACCCTAGAGAATGAATACGGGCCAGCTAGTATCTAAATTTAGAATGGCAGCAACGTGTCGGGTTTTCGGAGTAGAGATAAACAAAACCAGGTGACATTTCCAAGCCTCTCAAGGAAAGAGGGGAAAAAAAAAACCTTTCTGGGGTAAGTAAATAAGGAGAGCTTCAATAGTTCCACGGTAGAGAGAGGCCTGCTGGCAGGTTCAAAAAATAGGCCGGCTGGAACCTTCTCCTTTAAGCCAGGAGGGCGGCTTTGGGAGGCGTCTCGAAATACATTCTTGACTCTGCAAGGAAAGCTCAGGGAGCCAGAGGCCTAATACCCCCGACTTCAGGGGAAGCTGTGACGGCAGCTGCACCTCCTTTGTCAAGCTGTTGGTTTCAACCACAGACACGAGGAGACACTTGAGTTGGGGGTAAGTGGAGAAGCCTGCCGCCCCGCCCCCAGCACGCCGCTCTCGCCATTCCTCTCCCGCCCCGCCCCCTGTCTGTGACCCCCGCGGGCCAAGCCTCAGGCGACCTGTTGGCAGGGAGAGTCACGTGACGCGCCGGCTGCGCACTCCTCTCGGGCGGGCCTCCTGTTGCGCCCGCCTGGCGAGTTCCATCACGTAACGCGCGGGCGCCGCCCCGCTCTTCCCTCGTTGAGCGAGGGAGGGCGGGCGTCGAAGAGGAAAGGGAAGGGGAAAGGGGCGGGAGAAGGGAGGAGGGGCGGTGTCCAAGTCACGTGACCCGGGGGCAGCCCGGAAAGCTCCGAGGAGGAGCCTGGCGCCGCCATTTTCCTGCAGCTGCCTGTCCCTCTTACCCTGCCCGGCTCCAGCTGACCAGGGAAGGGGTGGGCTGAACTGAGGCGGGGGCAAGGGAGTGCCCGACATCTTGTCCGACTCCGCGGGTGATACAAGCCGGTTCTCTCTGGCCTGGGTGGCAGCGCGCGGCCCCGAACCGCGCCCCAGGCCGGCAGGCGGGGAAGGAGCCGGTGGGGGTAGGGGGTGCGGTGGGGGGTGGGGACCCTCCGGCTCTTGGGGGTCCCAGTCCCCGCCGGCTGCTGAGCGGGTGGGGTGGTGGAGGAACTGCAGAGATGTCCGGCCAGAGTCTCACGGACCGAATCACTGCCGCCCAGCACAGTGTCACGGGCTCTGCCGTATCCAAGACAGTATGCAAGGCCACGACCCACGAGATCATGGGGCCCAAGAAAAAGCACCTGGACTGTGAGTGAAGCCGACCGCGGCCCCCCTCCCAGGCGCCCGCGCGACCCGCGTCCTTCTCTCCCTCTCTTTTCTTTCCCCCGTCTGCTGCCTCTTCCCTCCCTGCGTCTTCTCTGGCACGGCGGGTCCTGTGCCCGTTGGGCTGTGTTCTTTTGCTTCCATCACACCTGCCTTCACGGCCTCCGCTCCCCGTCTCAAAATCTGACAAGCCAGTCCCCTCCCTATTCCTAGGGGATCCTCCCCTCCTGTCCGGTGCGCTACCACACCCATCATACCCAACCAACTTGCCTCCCCACCTGGCTTCTCACCCGCTAGCCGTCTCCACTGCAGCCTTCTGCTCTCCCTTCCCACCCGTCCGGTGCTGCCTTGTCGCCCTCGCCTGAGCGTCTGCCCAGCCCCATTGTTTCTTCATCAGCCTTCTTCGGGTTTCCGCAAACGCCTGGTTCCTTGCACCCAGATCCCTGTTATCCCTCTGGGCTGCCTCCCTTGAAGTGATCCCTCACTTCCTTTGCTCCACTGGCTGCTTCTCCCATCCGTTCCTGGCTTTCTCGTCCACCTTCTCTCTCGCGTTTGGGTTACCTTTCATCGCCTCTCTAGTAGCTTCAGTGTAGTTTTTTTTGACTCATTTTATTTTAAATACCATACCCACTTACCCGACTTTTATTTCAGATTACCTTCTTTGTGAGATTGAAAGTAAAAGGATTCAATTTGGTGTAGGGAAAGCTTTCTGGAAAGTTGGGATTTTTATTTGCCTCTGGTGGAATTTAATCATAGTGTTGTTCATACTTTTGACTGGGGTGAGTTTGTGACTGTCAGCTCTGCCCCCCACCTTTTCAAATGGGGAACTGGAAAAAGGCTGTTTGCTGATATTCTTATCAGTTCCCGGAACTGTTAACTCTGGCGGCCTGAATTCAGAAGCTTGAGTGTTAAGCGTAGACTGTTGGAATTCCAAATGGATTAATAAATTTACTTACAAATAACATACATCCCTTAAAAAACATTGGCAAAATGATGTTTGATGATGCTTGAGTTTGGATACGTTTTAATTATGCCAGTTACCTTTTGAGGAACCAGTTTCTCTTACACGACACAGTATTCGTCCATTCGCTAACGTAGATACAATTAGTAGAGCTGATTAGTAGAGCTGACTCCTCGCAACTTTTTTCTAACCTGGAAGTCACCTGTAATATCCTCCTTTTTCTTTGCGCTCTTTTACCTCGGGGTACAAAGCTCATTGGATCACTCAAGCCAATGGAGCTTAGACTTGAAACTTTTCAGGGAAAAATAGGGAAATAGTCACTATAAATAAGTTACCTTTTTAAATGACTGAACACATTAGTCTGACTGACTTTCATCATACATGAAAGTTACTTTGCTTTACTGTTTGAAGCAAGAGTGAGCATGCCCTGAAAGATAATTCACTGTCTGGAAGCTTGTTTTAATTTCTTATTTGGACTTTGGCCGTAAAGTTTGCACTTAAAAAAAAAATGTACAAAATGTAAATTCTTCCAAGTTACTGTGCTCATGAATGCTGTTAGAACAAGTTTTTGCTACACAGAAGCCCATTATTCGTTGTGATTGTTCCTCCACTGTGGAAAAAAGTTTTAAATAAAAAGCATTAGTGCTTGGTTCTTTCAGATATGCGTTCAAGCTGCTTTTAAACTCTCAGTCCTTGTTTGTCTTAGAGAATGGAGAGTATATTTAAATGGTGACACTTAGAAAACTTTTTAAAGTGCATCGTAAAGCCATATGTGATTTTTTGATTATCTGATATGTGTAGTAGACGTTTCTACTATTTAGGCTCTTCAAATGACTACTTGATTTGCCCTACCAAATCTTACAGTTTGCCCTGACACTGTGTTAATTCTTCTGTTAGTTGTTTTTGGTGTTTTTTTTTTTTTTTGGTATGGGAGTATGAAGAAACTACTTGTGACTGTGTGAACTATTTTCCTCTTTCAAAATAAGAATCGATAAGTCTTTTAAAAGTTTTTAAATAAAGGTTTGTGTCTTATTTCAAATGTAGCAGTGGTTCTTTTAACGCGTTGCCAAAAAGAGGAGAAAATAGGTAAGGTTGGAAGAGTCCTATTTGCATGTGGTTTCATAAATGTTATTAGCTATTTCTCTTTTTTTAACCACTACTGCAGATGCTAACTGGGATTAGGTTTGGAGGATAATCTTGCATTTGTTGTTCTTTTTCTCTTCCACTTCTGTTTTTACAAGCTCTCACCTCTTTGGAACTTGAGTATACCTGGTAGTATTTGATTTAAAAATATATGTGTAGATAGTGTACTTCTATTTCTTTTCAATGCAGTTTTAAAAGACTGGAATACTATTTTCCCTACATTGTTGTTTAAAATGTCCTGTAATCAGTTCTCACTAATAAAATACCTTTATCTTAGGTAAAGTCTGACCAGTGAGTGGTTTACTAAACAAATACCTTCTTTGCACACACTAACATGCTTTGAGAAAATTTAAAAGTCTTCTACAGACAGTTCATGTTGTTGACATCATGAACTTTAGGCTTTAATCCAGAAACCTGTCATTTCAAGTACTTTTTCATCTTTTAGGAATTTTTCTTTATAGTGAAAGCTTAGTTTATGTGCACCTTTTAATGCCTCTAGCAACTGATGCTTATTTATATGAATCTAATGAAAATGATTTCATTTTAAAATGGCAGCATTTAACAAAAAATATGCTTAGGACTGTTGGTTTTCCTATGAGCACTTAGAGTGTGGAGGTGGTTTCTGTGCAGTTTCTCGCCAAGATCTTTCCATATTAGGAAGTGATTATTAATAATCCATGAATTATGGCTTAATTCATACTATGTTATATACTTACTGAAGAAAGATTTTTTTGCTTTGCTTATACTGTAGGTGTTAATGGATAATAACATTGACTAGCATCACTAGTGTGAAAGCGTTGTCCAACTTGGAATATGTTTGTAAAAATAAACATGATTTCCATTTAATTTTAGGCCTTTAGTAGCCATAATCAAGGTAGAGTCATAGCAGCCCTTATATTTGAAGGACTTCAGTTTTCCAGGCACTTTCTCATCGTCTCATTTAATCCTGTCTCACAGCTGCAGGTGGGGGCAATTCATATACATAGAAAGTAGCTTCTCATTCTGTTTAGCAGTATAGAATGCTTAAAAGAACCATGATGATTGCAGGATAGAAAACATTTTTTTCTTTCTTTTTTTTTTTTTGAGACAGAGTCTTGGAGTCTCGCTCTGTCCCCAGGCTCGGGTGCAGTGGTGCAATCTTGACTCACTGCAACCTCCGCCTCCCAGGTTCATGCAATTCTCCTGCCTCAGCCTCTTGAGGAGCTGGGACTACAGGCGCACGCCACCACACCCAGCTAATTTTTGTATTTTTAGTAGAGACAGGGTTTCACCATGTTGGCCAGGATGGTCTGGGTCTCTTGTGATCCTCCCGCCTCTGCCTCCGAAAGGGCTGGGATTATAGATGTGAGCCACCGTGCCTGGCCCACAATTTTTAATTTATAACTTCTTAATATATAAATCATTTTTATCTGATCTTACGATCTTTATTCTTAACCCACCCCTTTTTTTTTTTGAGACAGAGTCTCGCTCTGTCACCCGGGCTGGAGTGCTGTGGCCAGATCTCAGCTCACTGCAAGCTCCGCCTCCCGGGTTCACGCCATTCTCCTGCCTCAGCCTCCCGGGTAGCTGGGACTACAGGCGCCGCTACCTCGCCCGGCTAGTTTTTTGTAGTTTTTAGTAGAGACGGGGTTTCACCGTGTTAGCCAGGATGGTCTCGATCTCCTGACCTCGTGATCCGCCCGTCTCGGCCTCCCAAAGTGCTGGGATTACAGGCTTGAGCCACCGCGCCCGGCACCCCCTTTTTTTGATACAGGGTCTTGCTCTGTCACTGGTGTGCAGTGGCAGGATCACAGCTCACTGCAGCCTCGTCCTCCTCAGGCTCAAGAGATCCTCCCACCTCAGTCTCCCAAGCAACTGGGACTACAGTCATGTGCCACTACGCCTGGTTAAAGAAACTTTTTATTTTTGGAGAGATGAGGGTCTCCCTATGTGGCCCAGGCTGGTCTTGAACTCCTGGGCTCAAGTAATCCTCCTGCCTCAGCCTCCCAGAGTGCTGGGATTATGGGTGTGAGCCAGCATGCCTGTCCCTTATCCTATTTTTTGATATGAATTCTTAATTTTCTTTATTCTTATTTACTATCCTTGGACGTTTATGTTTTGACATATTTCACTGAAATGTAATATTTGTGCTAAAGGCTGTAATGTGTCCTCTTTTTTTTTTTTTTTAAAATGAGGTGGGTCTCACCCAGTTGCCCAGGCTGGAGTGCAGTGGTGCAATCACATCTCACTGCAGCCTTGACTTCCCGGGTTCAGACAATCTTCCTGAGTAGCCAGGACCGTAGGCACCTGCTACCACGCACAGCTGATTTTTAATTTTTGTATAGACAGGGTCTCCTTATGTTGCTCAGACAGATCTCAAACTCCGGGGCTCAAGGATCCTGTCTACCAGCTGAGCCTCCTAAAGTGCCAGGATTATAGGTGTGAGTCACCATATCCTGTATGTCTCTGTTTTTTAATTCATATTTTTCCCAGTTAATTTACAGGGACATTTTATTTCAACCACTGCCTTATCTTTTCTAAAACAAAATCAAGATCAAGTTCTTACTAAGCATCTATTATCAACATATCTCTATGGTAGATACAGAATGGTTATTTGTATGTTGTGAACTGAATCTAGAAATTGGAAATAAGTTTTTAAAAAGTAAGATTTGAATATTTTGCTTATGTAGAAGGTGGAATTTGTATTTGGTCTGGGGTTTGTGTAACTACATTAAAAATGTGTATAACATACCAAACTGTACCTGAATTAATTCTCTTTTAAAGCACAAATGGTTTTTAATGTTTCAGTTAATATCATGGGTGCTTAGTTTGCGTATTGTCAAGAAGGATCTGGTAGCTAGGATGTGGTTTCTAAGAAGATGCATATAAGGAAGAAATAAAGTAGAAGATCTGTCCCAGGATATCTCTCATTAAGTAAGGTAACTGGGACTTTTTTTTTTCAAAAGGATCTGGTTTTAAAAAGACAGTTATTGTGTAATTAATGTCTGGGCTTCCTGTTCTTTCCTATAAGAATTAGTCATATGATTTATATTTTCATTGTCCTTACTAGTCTTTTAGTAGTTTTGCAATACAGAAAATAGTAATAGAGTTATCAAAGTGGTAGTAATGAGTAAGATTTGATTATACATGTCAAATGCCTGAGGCATTTTATTTATTTTTATTTTTTCTGTCGCCATGGCGGAACAGAATGCCTGAGGTATATAGTAAAATTCACAAATGGATCCTTTTTCCTCCCAGATATATCTAGTTGTTTCTGAATCATATGTATTTTAAAAGAGAACCTCTAAAGAGAACTTAATATTCAACTTTTTTTGTAACCGCTTATTCGTAATTAGCAAATGAATTCTGAAATACTTTTGTAATTATTGTTCACTGATGGATTTATTTGCTATGTTAAGAAATAATATTAGACTTTGGGCATCTATACCTTTTATGTTTACTAAGTATTTTACTGGATAATTTTTAAAGGTGTCTTTGAATTTAAAGTTACTTTGGCAGGTGAGAAGTGAAACACTTCATAAGAAGTGATTGGCGTTTTTCTTTCATATGCTTTGTGAGACATTTATATGAAATATTTACTTTGATGTTTTAAAATACACTAATTGTTTAAAAATAATATATTTTAATAATCAGAATCGCTTTCATTTAAGTAAATTTATTTGGCTATGATGATCGTTTAGAATAGTTAATGTGAAAGTTCACCGTAGACATAGTTGTTTCTCCTTTGTTTTCTTAGCTCTAAAATGCTTAATTTCATGATTTCTCACTTAAAATAAAGAAGTAAGAAAAATAAACTTACAGGCTTCTTGGCAAGAGGTTAGAGCCCTACCAGGAAGTAGTAGCCTTAGACTTTCAAAGTAAAGGCTTAGTATTTGCTCTTCCTGTTCTTTTGGTAGCTAAAGTGGCATTTCCGTTACTTTGTGTTCTGTCTTAGTATGTTGCTAGTTAAACTGCTTTATACGTTTCTCTAGACAATCAAAATTTTGGACTTGACCTTTTAGAATTTTGTATGTTCACTGTGTATATGGTTCTTTTTATGGAGAATCATTTTGGACAGTTAGATAGTTCTTTAAAAGAGAATCTCGGCAAACGTAAGCCTTCGTATTAAAAATTATGTTCAGAGTTCTGATTTATCAGATTATCAGAAAATTAAGGATTTCTCAAGTTGTATTATTATCAAGATATATTATATCCCCCACGAAAGTGGTACATTTGTTAAAATTGATGGACGTACATTCACACATCTTTACCCAAAGTCCATAGTTTACATTAGGGTTCACTTTTTTTTTTTTTTTTGAGACGGAGTTTCGCTCTTGTTGCCCAGGCTGGAGTGCAGTGGTACAATCTTGGCGCACTGCAACTTCGCCTTCCGGATTCAAGGGATTCTCCTGGCTCAGCCTCCCAAGTATTTGGGATTACAGGTGCCCGCCACTATGCCCAGCTAAATTTTTATATTTTTGATAGAGATGGGGTTTCACCATGTTGGCCAGGCGGGTCTCGAATTCCTGACCTCAGGTGATCCACCCACCTCGGCCTCCCAAAGTGTTGGGATTACAGGCGTGAGCCACTACGCCAGGCCAAGGTTTACTCTTGGTGTTTGTATGTTCTGTGAGTTTGGACAATTGTATGGCACATATCCACTATTGTAGTGGTGCAATGTTCTGCCCTGAAATACTCTGTGCTCCCCCTGGCCATCCCTCCTCTTCCCCAACCGCTGGCAACTGCTATTTTTTATTAACTGTCTCTATAGTTTTGCCTTTTCAAGAATGTCGTAGTTGGAATCATACAGTCTATAGCCTTTTCAGATTTTCTTTTTTCACGTACTAATACGCATTTGCGATTTCCTCAATGGCTTTTCATGGTTTGACAGCCTTTTTTTTTTTTTTTTTTTTTTTGCACTTGACTACTCTATTTACTATCTGGATATACCAGGGTTTACTTGTCCATTTACTTAGTGAAGGGCATCTTGGTTGCTTCCTAGTTTTGGCAATTGTGAATAAAGCTGCTATAAACATCAAACATCTGTGTGTGTGTCTTTTGTGTGGACATAAATTTTCAGTTCGTTTGGATAAATACCAAGGAACACAGTTGCTGGATCATATGGTTAAGAGTACCTTTAGTTTTGCAAGAAACCTCCAAACTGTCTTTCAAAGTGATGGTACCATTTTATATTCATACCAGTAATGAATGGGAGTTTCTGTTCACATTCTTACCAACATTTGATATTGTCACTGTTACGGGTTTTGGCCATTCTAATAGATGTGTAGTGGTATTGTTGTAATTTGCCTTTTCCTGATTATGTGACATCTTTTCATATGCTTAGTTGCCATCTTTATATCTTCTTTAGTGAGGTGTCCTCTAAGGTCTTTGTCTTGCTCTTAAAGTCAGGTTCTTTGTTTTCTTATTGTTGAGTTTTGAGAGTTGTATATTTTGAATAACAGTCCTTTATCAAATGTATCTTTTTTTTTTTTTTTTTTTTTTGAGATAGAGTCTTGCTCTGTCTCCTAGGCTAGAGTGCAGTGGCGCCATCTCATCTCATTGTAAGCTCTGTCTCCCAGGGATTCAAGTGATTCTTCTGCCTCAGCTTCCCGAGTAGCTGGGATTACAGATGCCCACCATCATGCCGGGCTAATTTTTGTATTTTTAGTAGAGATGGGGTTTCACCATATTAGCCAGGCTGGTCTTGAACACCTGACCTCAGGTGATCTGCCTGCTTCAGCCTCCCAAAGTGTTGGGATTACAGGTATGAGCTACCAAGCCTGGCTATCAAATGTATCTTTTGCAAATATTTTCTCCCAGTCTGTGCCTTGTCTTTTTCATTCTCTTGACAATGCCTTTCACAGAGCAGAAAATTTTAATCTTAATGAAGTCCAGTTTAGCAGTTCTTTCTTTCATGGGTCATGCCTTCATCATTGTGTTTAAAAAGTCATCAACAAATGCAAGGTCATCTAGATTGTCTTCTGTGTCACCATCTGGGAGCTTTATAATTCTGCATTTTACATTTAGGTCTGTGATCCATTTTGAGTTAATTTTTGTGAGTGTAATGTCTGTCTCCAGATTCTTTTTTTTTTTTTTTTTTTTTTTTTTGCCTGTGGATGTGGAGTTGTGCAGTACTATTTGTTGAAAAGACTATCTTTGCTGCATTGTATTGCCTTTCTCCTTTGTTGGCAGTGGTTCTTAAGGTGTGATCTGGGGACTTCTGGGGGTTCTCAAGACCATTTCAGCAAGTTTGTGAGTTAAAAACTATTTTCTTGTACTAAGATATTATTTGCCTTTTCTATTTTTATTCTTTCGCCACTGTACAGTGGAGTTTTCCAGAGGCTATGTGATGTGTGATATTGCAACAGTTTGAATGTAGTAGCAGATAATGAGAATTCAACTATTTCCTATTAAGCCACAAAATAGAGTTTTGCAAAAATGTGAAACAATGCCATTCTTCTAAATTGTGGGGTGCTGTTTTGAAAATACTGTTATTTTTCACATGAATCAGTGTTGATAAATTTCTCAGTTTCAGTTTCTAACAGTAAATATTGATAGAGAAGCCCCACATAAAAGCTCTTGGTTCCTCAATTTTAAAGTGTAAAGGTTCTGAGACTAAAAAAATTGCACCTTTAGGGATGAGTGTGTGTTAGAGGGGACAGAAGAGTACTCAAAGAGGAACTAGATTTAAGGGATCCTTTGAATTCTCAGAGTGATTTTGGATTTGATTTTGTAGGTAACAGTGCCCCAACTTTTGGAAGATTTCAAGCAAGAGATGTAATATCATAATCCCTATGTTCACTTTATGTCCATAACTAGATTGGAAGGAGTGTTCAGTATGACTTGGAAACTGCTGGGGCAAAAAAGTCTAACTAATATTTAAAATTTTTTTCCCAAAGACCTTAAAAATTAGTTATTAATTGGAACTCTTGATTATTTGTTCCCCCCTCCTTTTTTTTTTTTGTTAATGTCAAAACTATCTTTTTTTGTAAAAGCCAGGCAGGTTAGGTATCAATTGTGCCAAAAGTTCTTGACTACCAAACCGTTAGCCTTTGCATTTACGATTCCTTGGACTAAAGACAGGGTCTTGCTCTGTCACCCAAACTGGAGTGTAGGGTCATGATTATGGCTTACTGTAACTCTGAACTCTTGGGCCGAAGGGATTCTCTTGCCTCAGCCTCCTGAGTAGATAGGACTACACGTGTGTGCCACCATGCCCTGCTAAAGAGAAAGGGGTCTCTTGCCTAGGCGAACTTCTGACCTTGGCCTCCCCAGTTACTGGGATTATAAGTGTGAACCACTATGCTCGGCCCCTTTTAAACTTTCTTTACCTTGCTCCCATTAATATTCACATTTAAAGTAACCACTTTCATAAAAACATCACTGAATAACTCCCCCGGTCCTGTCAGTCCAATATTATTCTCACCATTTATAAAGTTTCAAATATTGTTAAACTGTAGTTGCTATCTTGCTTTTATATATTTTGGGTTTATGCACATTTCCTCTGTAGAACAGGGATTGTTTTCTGTATTGTTCTTTCCCTCTTCTTCAAGTACCTAGTCAGCAACCCCATGGGTGCTCAGTAAATATCAAACGATTATACCTAACCTCCCTTCATAGCTCAGACTATTCCATGAACAATTTATGGACATAAAAATCTATACCAGTAGACATTTAAGGATATTTTTTATGGTGACTGTGGAAATTGCCTGGTTACAAATTTGTATATAAAGTCAGTAACATTGATTAAAAACATAAGAGATTACTGTGTTTCATGGAACTCATGAGGCATTAAGAGGTTTAGTTTTCTTTAGATGCAAGGTAGTGTCTTCCAAAAACATTGTTACTTCAAAATTTTTGTAGCTGCTCCGTTTGAACGCTATATTAAAATGCACATTTTTGAGGACATATTCTTGAAATTAGGAATGTAATTTTTAAGAATTTAACAGAGGACCAGAAATAGATCTGAAGAGTTTATCAAAGCTGCTTCCTTGCACAACTCCAGAAGGTGCCTATCACATCTTTTTGTGCAAAAGGTGCCTCCTAGAGTATAACTGTAGAGTAAACTCATTTTTGATATAAGAAGGGATAAAGCACACTTAACAGATGATATCAAAATATAAAAGAAAAGAAGTGTCTGTTTTAGAAGGAAGCTGTATGAGATATGAGGCAAAGGTTAGGGAGGTGGTAGCGATGGTGGTAAAAATAGGATCACTTAATCTAGATTACTTAATCAGTAAGTTGATTCCAGGGGCCAGTGGGAATTGCTGAAAGTTTTATCTGAATACATGAAATTTTTAGCAGTGGTTAGGGGAATGGTGCTGGTATTTATAGCCATAAAGTTATTACTTGAAAGCATCCTAGGGACCCAAGTCTTAATCAGGGGGCAGTTTTTCCAAGTAGTGGTTGAGGAAGTTGGGCATGCTTTCCAAAGCTTATTTCCTTACTAAAGATTGCAGATATACTCTGCAAGTGACTTCACAGAATATACCCAATTGTCACATTTTAATGTACATATTTCTTCTGATTATAGATCCCACGTGACTATAAGCTCTGAGATCAAGGGTCATCTTTGGGGTTGTGTGTATGTGCACTTAAAATTTTATGTGCTGGTAATGGTTATCTTGTGGATGTTTAAGAAATAGGAATGCGTGCCATATTTTAAATCTTATATGCAAAAATTTTAATGTAATCTAAGTATGCCGCAAAAAGTAAATAGCGGGTGGTATTCACACTGCAGAGGATTGGCAAGTCTTTTTGATATACTTCAAACAATTGTTTGCAGAAATCCGATTCATGCACTGTATTGAATAATTTGAAACATTAGCATTTAACTAATCCAAAGCTAAAATAAAGAGGAGATTTTGAGGAGAGATGATAAATGTATGCAGTTGTCCTTCAGTATCTATAGGGGATTGATTCCAGGACCTCCCACAGATAAGAAAATCTAAGGGTGCTCAAATCCCTGATGTAAAATGGCATTGTTTGCATATAACCTATGCACATTCTCTAAATACTTTAAATCATCTCTAGGTTACTTATAATACCTAATACAATGTAAGTGCTACATGAATAGTTGTTATACTGTATTGTTTAGGGAATAATGACAAGGAAAAAAGTCTGCACATGTTCAATAGAGATGCTTTTTTTGGTATATTTTCAATTCGTGATTGAATCCATGATAATGGAACCCATTGATATGGAGGGTTAGCTGTGTGTACATATACACACATACACACCACACACATAATTTTTTATTTATTTATTTATTTTTTATTTATTTATTTTTGAGACAGATTCTTACTCTGTTGCCCAGGCTGGAGTGCAATGGCGCGATCTTGGCTCCTGCAGCCTCCGCCTCCCGGGTTCAAGTGATTCTCCTGTCTCAGCCTCCCAAGTAGCTGGGATTACAAGTGCGAGCCACCAGGCCCAGCTAATTTTTGTATTTTTAGTAGAGACAGAGTTTCACCATGTTGGTCAGGCTGGTCTTGAACTCCTGACCTTGTGATCCGCCCACCTTGGCCTCCTAAAGTGCTGGGATTACAGGCGTGAGCCACCACGCCTGGCCTAACACACACATAATTTTCTTTTTTGCAATTTTTTATTTTTATTTTTTTCCCTTTTAGAGTACACAGTTTTTTTGCAATTTGAAAATTGAGACATAATCTACATAACATAAAATTCAGTTTTAAAGTAGAGAATTCAGTGTTATTTAGTACGTTCACAGTGTTGTGTGCAACCATCCCCATTATGTAATTCTAGAACATTTTCCATCACCCAAGAAAGAGATCCTGTATCTGTTAACAGTCGCTCCTAAGCTGTCCTCTGCCCCCCTGCAACCATTAATCTACTTTCTGTCTATGAATTTTTCTGTTCTGCATATTTCATATTAATGGAATCATACAATATGTAGCCTTTTGTTCCTGGCTTCTTTCAGTTATAATGTTTTAAAGGTTTATCCTTGCAGCACATATCAGTACTTTATTCATTTTTATAGGTGAATAATACTCCCTTGTATAGATATCCACATTTCATTTATATTTTCATTAGTTGGTGGACACTTGGGTTGTTTAGCCATTTGGGCTATGACGAACGATACTGCTATGAACATTCATATACAAGTTTTCATGTGAACATTATTTTCAGTTCCTTTAGGTATATATCTAGGAGTAAAATTACTGGTTTATATGGTGATTCTGTTTAACTTTTTGAGGAACTACCAAACTGTTTTCCACAGCAGTGACACCGTTTTACATTCCCATTAGCAATGTATGAAGGTTCCTATTTCTCCTCTATTCTCTTGCCAAACTTGTTATTTTCAGGATTTTTGTTTTTTGATTTTTAAAAAATAGTCATCCTAGTGGGTGTGAAGTGTTATGTCATTGTGATTTTGGTTTCCATTTCCCTAATGGTTAATGCTGTTTAGCGTTTCTTTATGTGGTTATTGACTATTTGTGTATCTTTGGGAAAATATCTATTCAAGATATTTTGCCTGTTTTAAAATTTGGTCTTTATGTATTCTGGATACCAGAAGAGTACTTAACATACTTTACATACTAGATCTTTATATATGATTTGTAATTTTTTCCCCCATTCTGTGGCTTGGATTGTCACTTTCTTGATAAAATGTCTTTTAATATACAAAAGTTTTAAATTTTCAAGTCTAATTTTTCAGGGTTTTTTTTTTTTTTTTCAGACAGAGTCTTGTTTTGTCACCCAGGCTACAGTGCTGTGGTGCAATCTTGGCTCATTGCAACTTTGCCTCCCGAGTTCGAGTGATCCTCCTGCCTTAGCCTTCTGAGTAGATGGGACTACAGGCGTATGCTACTGTGCTAGCCAAGTTTTTGTATTTTTAGTAGAGACGGGGTTTTACCATGTTGGGCAGGCTGGTCTTGAACTCCTGACCTCAAGCGATCCACCCACGTCAGCCTCCCAAAATGCTGGAATTACAGATGTGAGCCATCACATTCTCACCCAGCCTCTGATTTTTTTGATTGTGCTTTTGATTTATCTAAGAAATTTTTGGCTGATGCAAGGTTATGCACATTTACACCTGTTTCCTTCTAAGAGTTTTGGGAAGAAATTTTAGATCTTAGATTTAAGATAGATCAATTTTGAGTTGACTTTTTGTATATGGTATGAAGAAACATGTTTATATTAAGGAAAACCAAAGATATTTGAGTTTTTAATCTTTTGAAGTTGACATGGAATACAACTCTGCTACCTCTGTGTAATGTTGAAATGGAATTGTGCAGGAGAAAAATGTTACTTGATGGCAATCTCCAGGATTACTGGGCATAGTTTGGTGATGGATAACTGGAATTATTTGGGTCAGACATTCTTTCAGCTGGATGAACCACTTAATTTGATCCAGTGTATGTTTTTTACATTTTCAGAATAGTCTTAGATATATGAAGAAGGTAACAAATAGTTGCATGACTGTGAATAAGTTCTTTTGTCCACAAAGAATAGTGTCATTGTATGTTTCCATAGTATCTTTTTTTTTTTTTTTTTTTTTGAGATCGAGATTTGCTCTTGTTGCCCAGGCTGGAGTGCAATGGCACGATTTAGGCTCACTGCAACCTCTGCCTCCTGGGTTCAAGCGATTCTCCTGCCCTAGCCTCCCAAGTAGCTGGGATTACAGACGAGTTCCACCACGCGTGGCCAATTTTGTATTTTAGTAGAGAAGGAGTTTCACCATGTTGGCCAGGCTGGTCTCAAACTCCTGACCTCAGGTGATCCACCCATCTCAGCCTCCCACAGTGCTGAGATTACAGGCATTAGCCACCACATCCAGCCAGCAAGCAATTGTTTAAAGGTAGATTTTTGCCAACATAAAAAAAAAAGTATGTTTTTTTTGGAGTGCTAAGGAAAAATGGTGACAGTCCAGAAAATATTATAAAGATGAGTGGGCCAGGCACAGTGGCTCACGCCTGTAATCCCAGCACTTTGGGAGGCCAAGGTGGGTGGATAACCTGAGGTCAGGAGTTCGAGACCAGCCTGACCAACATGGAGAAACCCCCGCAGCCCGAGCAACAAGTATGGAACTCTGTCTCAAAAAAAAAAAAGAGTGACACTTGATTCTTGCCTTAAAAAGAGCCTGAGATCTAATAGTGTAAAATGTGCAAACTAATAATTGATTGTAATACATTGAGGTAAATGCATAATAACTTTTTACGTAAAGATCAAATAGGAAAGAGTAACTTTGAAGGAGGTTAGTAAAGACTTAGCATATGAGGTAACAGGAACTTTAAGGATAAATGGTGATTTGCAGATGATAAGCAGTGACATGGGACAGAAAAGCACTTTATGGTGTGTTTGTGGGAAACTGAATAGTTTTGTGTGGTAGAATGCAAAGCGTTAATGGGAGATGAGGCTGGAGAGGGAACCTTTAAAGGAGCAGGAGTTGTCTTGATAGACTCTTGGCTCCTCAGTGCCATCCTGTATCTTCATTTTAGAGCACTCCTTTCTCCCATTTATTAGCTGCTTCCCTAGCTTTAGATACCAGTGCTGTGAAACTAGCAATGTATTTTTTCCTTTTCACACATAGTTTGTAGTGGGGTTGTTGAGAAGAATAGGAAAGAAGGAATGCATGATTCTGTTGGCACATGTGCAGGGGGCTCAGTATACCTTACCACCCAAAATTGGACCTCTGAATGTTATTATACGTAGTGTTTGGGTCTGCAAATAACTAAAATCAGGCATATGTGAACTCATTCATGGCTTTTGTGGACTTGTCTGGGAATTGAGCTTTTATTGAGTTCTAAATTTATGAATGAACTTAAACTATCTTATTGGGTGATAGTATGAATACATAAGATTTGTTAAATCAGTTTAAAGTCAGTAAGAATCTTGGTGGCCTGTTTGATTTAATTAGTGACTTGTATATATCTGAAAATGATATATTGCCACTTGTGCATTTTTAAAGCTGATCTCTACCAAACAAGGCTTTGTTAGTTTTGGCTAGGTGTCGTGGCTCATGCCTGTAATTCCAGCACTTTGGGAGGCCGAGGTGGGCACATTGCTTGAGTCCAGGAGTTTGAGACCAGCCTGGGTGACATAGTGAAATCCCATCTCTGCTGAAAATATAAAAATTATTTGGGCATGGTGGCACACGCCTGTAGTCCGAGCTACTTGTAAGGCTGAAGTGGGAGGATCACTTGAGTCCAGGAGGCAGAAGTTGCAGTGAGCTGAGGTCATGCCACTGCACTCCAGCCTTGGTGACAGCGAGACCCTGTCTCAAAAAAAAAACAAAAAAAAGGCTTTGTTAGTCTTATAGAAATTAATATACTCTTTAGCATTACATATTGTGTCTTGTTAAAATAAAACTTTAGACAAATTAAATTTGGCAGTTAATTTGAGCAAAGAAACAATTATGAATTGAGCAGCACCCTGAAGGAGTAAAGGTTTGGAAAGTTCCACCCAGCAATGTGGATAGTCAGGATTTATAGACAGAAAAAGAAGTGTCATCTAGACATAGCCTGATTCATTACAGGTCTGCATTTGGGTCCACGTTTGCCTTATTTGGACACGTCTGAGCAGCTTGCAGCTTGTGATTGGCAGAAAACTTAGCTGCTCGAAACAAGAATATACTCAAGTTAGGTTGCAGTTATACCATACTGAGGTGCAGTTCACTGCTAATGGAAGCAGCTTTAGGCCAAATTTAATTAACCGTGTCACTATTCAGGTCGTGTTGAGATTATTGTGAAATCAAAGTGCAGAAACACTAATCTGTCCTCAGTCTAGTACGGAAGATGACATATGTAGATAGCTGTATTGCCAGACAGTGTGAGATAAGTACAGATCAAATGACGTTAAAAATCAGAGGAGTGAGATACTGCTTTTGATAAGGGAAGAGAACTGGATCTTAAATAATAAGTTATTAGGAACACTAGGCATTTCAGGTGGAGGAAAGAGCGTGAGCAAACGTTTGTAGACAGGAAGCTGAAATTGTGTTTGAGGAACAAAGAAATTTGTAAATGGGGTGCTTTTGGACTGTGAGAGGGACAGGGGTGCAGTGAGAAGTATAGTTGGAGCAATTGTCTGAGGCTAGATTGTGAAGGGAGTATGACTTTTAATTATATGACCTTTAGATACAGCTTTTTGGCTACTGTAGGTCAAGTTGGACCATAGTTAGAGCCAATTTTTCAAAATTACACTTTATCTGTAGTTTCTGCTGCCAGTGTGAAAACAGGAAAGGCAAGGAGTTTTGCTGATCTGGAAGCTTGAGGATGAGATTTTGCTGCCTCAAGCTTTTTGTATTAACTTTATTATACACTGAATGAATGGTGGCAATTACTGAAGTTTGGGGGATTTCCGAGTCTCTAGATTGCACAGAAATCGTTGAAGAAGTCTTCTCAACAGAAATAATGTAAACCTAACTTTGATCTGAAGGTAGAAATTTTATAAAAGAAAGGAAACCTTTCAGTCTTCAGGGATTCACAAAATCTGGTAAAAATTGGTGTGTTAGTCCATTCTCATGCTGCTATGAAGAAACACCCAAGACTGGGTAATTTATAAAGAAAAGAGGTTTAATTGACTCACAGTTCTGCATGGCCAGGGGGGCCTCAGGAAACTTACAATTATGGCAGAAAGGGAAGCAAACATGTCCTTTTTCACATGATGGCCGGAGAGACAAGTGCCCCTTGTAAAACCATCAGATCTCATGAGAACTCACTCACTATCATGAGAACAGCATGGGAGAAACTGCCATGCTGTTTCAGTTATCTCCACCTGGTCCTGTACTTCACGTGGGGGTTATTACAGTTCAAGGTGAGATTTGGGTGGGGACACAGAGCCAAACCGTATCAGTTGGACATAACATACAAAATGTGGAGAGTTAGGACATAACATACAAAATGTTTAGTTAGGACATAACATACAAAATGGGGAGAATAGCTAACATTTAAGGAAACCTTTTTATGTCTTGGGCAATTGACATGCATTATTAACACAATATTTATACAAACCTATTCATCAGATAGTCTTATTGGCTCTATTTTCCAGATACTTAAACTAAAACACTACTAGTAAGAATACACAGAGAATAAATCCAACATTTAGATGGCTATGAAGAACCTTGACTAGAGGTCAAGCAATCTGAAGGGGAGCTTCTTAGCTCACAGAAAACTTACATGGAATGAGATATAGATAGGAGAGAGCTTTTCTTTGAGAAATATAATTTATGTAAATATGTAAGATTACATTTTGAGATGTCAACTTTCTATACTTCTTTTTTTTTTTCCTTTTTGAGATGGGAGTCTCACTCTGTTGCCCAGGCTGGAGTGCAGTGTCGCGATGTCAGCTCACTGCAACCTCTGCCTCCCAGGTTCAAGTGATTCTCCTGCTTCAGCCTCCCAAGTAGCTGGGACTGCGTGTGCATGCTACTATGCCCCGCTAATGTTTTTATTTTTAGTACAGATGGGGTTTCACCATGTTGGCCAGACTGGTCTGGAACTCCTGACTTCAAGTGATCCACCCACCTCCGTCTCCCAAAGTGCTGGGATTACAGGAGTGAGCCACCACTTTTATCTTAAGATAAATTTTCCATATGCTTCAAGAGGAATAAGCTCTAACTGGAATGTAGGGTACTGACCCTAGCTCCATATGGCCTCACAAAAATCCGTTATGAAAATAGTTTATTTTCTAAATTGTCTTCTTTCTCTGTTATTCTGTGATGCTACAATTGTGTTCCTTTAGCTTTTTTTGTTATAGGCTTGGTCCTTTGGAAACGAATACTAGAGACAGTTTCTCTCTGAGCTTTTGCTTCATTCTCCTTTAGAGTATTCCGTCCCATCTGCTAGTATATCGTTATTTGAAAAACAGTTTGAATTTGCATACCTTATCATTGGTAGGAATAGGTGGCATTGTCTTATGTGATTTTTGTTTTAGGAGGAAATGGGCAACAAAAGTGTGAATTTTCAGCTGGGTGCGGTGGTGCATCCTTGTAGTCCCAGCTACTCAGGTGGCTGAGGTGGCAGTATTTCTTGAGGCCAGTAGTTCGAGGCCACCTTGTACAACATAGCAAGACCACTATCACATGAAAATGATAATAATAAAACTAATGTTTTTCCAGTGTGTATCTTGGATGTTAAAAAAAAGGGAGTTTCTGCCTTTATTAAAAATTGTCTTGTATGTGTTGAGTGTTGTTCATATTAGGGGGATCAGTTGAGGGTGTGTAAGGAGCATCACTAATCCATTACCATTTCTTTATGTTCTACCACAGTGACATAATTTTAAAATTATTAAGTGATGGATTGATGGGTAATTACTTCACCTTATTTTTATCTCTTAATTTTAATTCTTTAGAAACACAGAAATATAAACATTATTGTTGTTGCCAGGATCCTTAATTTAATTTGCATGATGGAAGGACTATGTTTCTTAAATTATATGAATGCTGTGTATATGTATTGTAGAATGGGGAATTGCATATGTCTGTTTAATATTAGAACTCTGTAATAGGTCAAGGCTGTATCAGTTTTTGTGGCTACAACTGCTTGCACGTTTTTGGCTTATAGCCTTTTGTGTACCAGTGACAAACTTTAAGAGCCAAAAAAGTTTGCTTTTACTTGCAGTACATGTACATCTAGTTCTGAGTTATTTGTCAAAAAAGGGTGAACTTTGTTTTTGCCTTTTGTTTTCTTTTTTTTGGCCATTTGTGACTTGAAATTAAGCAACTTACTGATCTTTTTTTTTTTTTTTTTTGAGACAGAGTCTTGCTCTGTCGCCCAGGCTGGAGTGCAGGGGCGCAATCTCTGCTCACTGCAACCTCCGCCTCCCGGGTTCAAGCAATTATCCTGCCTCAGCCTCCTGAGTAGCTGGGATTATAGGTTCTCACCACTACGCCTAATTTTTGTATTTTGTTTTTAGTAGAGATGGGATTTTGCCAGGTTGGTCTTGAACTCCTGACCTCAGGTTATCCACTCACCTCGACCTCCCAGAGTGCTGGGATTACAGGCGTGAGCCACCTCACCTGGCCTGATGTAGTTAGAATAATCTTTAGTTGTGTCCGATATGTAGTTTTACCTAGCAAACTAGTTTTAATTGTTGGTACTTTTTTGTTTTTAACTTCTCCAAGTTCATCTGTCTTCAGATTGGATCTTTGGAAAGGGAGGGGCAGAATTTTGGAAGATAGCATTTCTCTTAGATCAGTAGAAAAGAGGCCAGGCATGGTGGCTCACGCCTGTAACCCCTGCACTTTGGGAGGCCAAGGCGGGTGGATCACCTGAGGTCAGGAGTTCGAGACCAGCCTGGCCAACATGATGAAACCCCGAGATCGCACCACTGCACTCCAGCCTGGGTGACAGAGTGAGATTGTGTCTCAGACAAAAAAAAAAAAAAAAAAAGAAAAGAAAAGAAAATGAATTTCACTAATTAACAGTTACTGGCTTTATTTCAGGTGAGCTGTCGTGGGGGAATTTGTCTGGCTTTGAGATATAAGGTCAGTTTGAAGATTCATTGATACGTACAAAATGGAGTGGGTTGCTCTGCAATGAATTTGTGTATTAAAACTGAATATCCAAGAGAAAATAAGTTAACAGGATAATTGCATTTGATCTTTTGGTATGGAACTGGAGTAAAGTTCTGATGATTTGTTCTTTTTTTTTATTTTTTTATTTTTTGAGACAGGCTTGCTTTGTCACCCAGGCTGCAGTGCAGTGGCACAATCTCAGCTCACTGCACTGGGTTCCAGTGATTCTCATGCCTCAGCCTCCCAAGTGATTGGGATTGTAGGTGTGCACCCACCATACCTGGCTAATTTTTGTATATTTAGTAGAGACGGGCTTTTGCCATATTGGTCAGGCTGGTCTCGAACTCCTAGCCTCATGTGATCCGCTTGCCTCGGTCTTCCAAAGTGCTGGGATTACAGGTGTGAGCCTCTGCACCCGGCCCTCTGATTTGTTCTTTATGTGATCACTTTGCCTCCCATTTTCAGAATTGGAAAATATACCCACATTATCCTTATTCCCATTTGTACATTTCCTTTTTGAAGTAAAATCAGCTGTTTAATGACTGAGAAGTTACAGTTTAGCAGGCAGTAATTTTTCTTTTGTTTTGTTTTGTTTTGAGACCGAGTTTCACTCTTATTGCCCAGGCTGAAGTGCAATGGCACTATCTCGGCTCACCTCATTCTCCTGCCTCAGCCTCCTGAGTAGCTGAGATTACAGGCATGTGCCACCATGCCCGGCTAAGTTTTGTATTTTTAGTAGAGCCGGGGTTTCAGCATGTTGGCCAGGACGGTCTCGACTTCCTGATCTTGTGATCTGCCCGCCTCAGCCTCGAAGTGCTGGAATTACAGGTGTGAGCCACTGAGCCTGGTCTGTTTTTCTTTTCTTAACATTAGCTTTAGTAATTTTTCTTCACAGAACTATGTATTTGTGTATTTGTTATCAGGTTTGGAATTTGTGTTGGGTATTAATAGAAAGTCTTAGACTTTATAGAGTATAAACCCTCTTTTATTTTTGTTCATTGTATTCTTGCAAAATATTGTTTTGACTTGGTGATCCAGGCACTATCTTCAAGTGGTTTCTGTAGTAGCCTATCCTAGAAACACTGCCTGACATAGTTCAGTAGCAATGAAAAACAGCCATAGGTGCTAACTTAAAAATTAGCTATAGAATTGCAACTGGCAGCTAAGTGAGAAAGCTGTTTATAGAGCAGCTTGGGATACTAAGATACTCCTTGACTGCATGAAGGTGCAGTGCAAGGAGAGAACCATTCTTGCCATCAGGAGATTGGAATCCTTTTTTTTTTTTAAGACGGAGT
The DNA here is from genome assembly GCF_002776525.5 of Piliocolobus tephrosceles. Taxonomy (NCBI): domain Eukaryota; kingdom Metazoa; phylum Chordata; class Mammalia; order Primates; family Cercopithecidae; genus Piliocolobus; species Piliocolobus tephrosceles. The sequence goes on along the minus strand of NC_045446.1, from coordinate 76,254,624 downwards.
TTTGGTCTTGTTTCCCAGGCTGGAGTGTAGTGGCATGATCTCGACTCACTGCAACCTCTGCCTTCCGAGTTCAAGAGATTCTCCTGCCTCAGCCTCCCAAGTAGCTGGGATTACAGGTGCCCGTCACCATGCTTGGCTAATTTTTTATGTTTTTAGTAGAGATGGGGTTTCACCCCGTTGTTGGCCAGACTGGTCTCGAACTCCTGACCTCAGGTGATCTGCCAGCCTCAGCTTCCCAAAGTGCTGGTATTACAGGCATGAGCCACTGCACCCAGCTGGAAACCTTTTAAGGGAGAAACTTACTAATAAGTTGCTTCCTGTCCTTGGGCTTATAGACTTAATCTAGAATTGATTTTTCTTTGACTTTCTTCATCAGAGTTATGTTTTCGTAACTTAATGACTAACCAAGAATGTGTTATAACTGTTGAAGCCCCTTTTGACATAGTTTACCCCTTCTGCTATTACTTAGGATTGATAGTAATTAATCTCTAGGGCAAAAGATGACTGGAAAATTGCTCTGGGTTCTTCTTATATAACATCATATAAGACCTGTTCGCCTAAAATCTGGTGAGTTGATTTAGTTTGTTTTCTGACATTCTTGGCTTCTTTAAACTTGCTTATAAATTAAGGCTTGCAGTTTGAGTCATTTGGAGATGGGGAATGCCCAGAACTTTCGCATCTTGTGAACTTGAGTTGAATAATGTGTCTCTTTCCTCATCGTCTGTCAACTTTACTTCATTGTAGCCACAAAGAAGATGATGATGCCAATGAGGATATACTAAACCAGACAAGAGATGGCCTACTGTGTATGCTAGGCATTAGATTTTTTAGAACTAAACACAACGCTGAATTTGTAAAAATGTGTGGAGTTTAGAATAATTAGAGAAAATGATAACCAGTCTCACTCAGACCACATGGAAATGAGGGGAGAATGTGTGTGTTTTGGGAATGTGTATCTTCATCTGTCCCGCTAGTGGAAAGGTTACTGTTTGAAAAATGAGTTCCAACACAGCCACTAGTTTGTGCTACTTTAGACAAGTATTTAAATCTTTACAATGGAGATATTATAACAGCATTCCTTACCTTGGCACAAGGATGTTGTTAAATTGGAAGACTAAGGATGTGAACGAATTTTGTAATGTATAAAGAAATCTTGGCCAAGCACAGTGGCTCGTGCCTGTATTCCCAGCACTTTGGGTGGCCAAAGCGGGAGGATCACTTAAGGTCAGGAGGTTGAGATCAGCCTGGACAACATAGTGAGACCTTGTATCTACAGAAAATTTAAAAATTAGCTGAATGCGCTAGCATGTACCTGTAGTCCCAGCTACTCCAGTCTGGGTGACAAAGCAAGGCCCTGTCTTTATTAAGAAAGAAATCATATGTGCATTATAAAGATTTCGCCACTCTTAAGATTGAGTGCAAGAATCTGTGGTAACACTTGCCAGTTGATGAAGAAATTGGACATTAGATAATGAAGGTTTTGCAGCAGTAATTGAGTTTGAGGTATTTTCATAACACTGTGTTGGAAAGGTGACAGAGGAATTGTCTCCTAAAATGAGGGAAAACATCAATACAAAATGATGGTAAGAAAGAAATAAAAGTATTTGTAATGGTGCTTTAAAACTTTAAAAGCTTTAGGGTACTTTTAAAGTACCGTAAATATATTACCTTACTCAACCAAGATGTTGTGAAAATTAAGTGTCAATCCTGTTTTTTAAATGTTTAAATGGAAACTGAGTGACTAATTAACATGCCTGAAATCACAATGGTGAATCATGAATCTCGAATTTGATTCTAGATTTTTTTGCTCATTCTGATGTGTTGCTTAGTCCTGTTACAGTACAGTTGTAGCACATGGAAATGGATGGGACCATGCATGGAAGCTGGAGAGTCTAGAGGAGAACTTCAGTGATGGCAAATTAAAATCTTCATCATCAGTATTTGAAGCAGAGATTGAAAATGAATAGCGCTTAGGACAGACTATCAAATAAATGTGTGAGCCAGAAGATTTTTAATGGGGGAAATTAACTTTATTTTTTGTTTTTTTGTTTTTTGTTTTTTGTTTTGAGGCGGAGTCTCGCTCTGTCGCCCGGACTGGAGTGGACTGGAGTGCAGTGGCTGGATCTCAGCTCACTGCAAGCTCCGCCTCCCGGGTTTACGCCATTCTCCTGCCTCAGCCTCCCGAGTAGCTGGGACTACAGGCGACCGCCACCTCGCCCAGCTAGTTTCTGTATTTTTAGTAGAGATGGGGTTTCACCGTGTTAGCCAGGATGGTCTCGATCTCCTGACCTCGTGATCCGCCCGTCTCGGCCTCCCGAAGTGCTGGGATTACAGGCTTGAGCCACCGCGCCCGGCCGGGAAATTAACTTTAATGAAATATCTTATAGAAAGAGCTAAAGACAAGACACCTGCCAATCCCAGTCACTCTGGAGGGTATCTAATATAGGAATGAAAGTAAAAATGAGTTAACATTCTCCAGTGTTTGTCAAGTTTAAAGAGATTAACTTGAAAAGTAGTAGTTGGGTAGAAGGTTTATTTGAAGATCCTTTGGCATCATAGCAAAAAAAAGTTGGTGAAAGATTGGTACTGTAGAATGATGGGAGAAAGATGATTATATTTCCCTTTCAACTTGTCTAGACCACTTAAAATTTATATTACTTTCTCACACAAGCCAAGATAAAGATACACTCTTTAAGAAATTTAGGAGACTCTTCATATATCCATTCATAGAATGTGGTTTTGAAAATAAATGGAATATTCTCTAAATATAGATCTATATAAAATTTTATAATTCCTTTTAAGAAAGGCATTTGTCAGGAAGTGAAGTCAGACTTTTTAATGCTGAGAAATAGGTGAATGTGGGTTATATGGAATCTTTTTTTTTTTTTTTTTTTTAATTTCAAGACAGGGTCTTACTGTGTTGCCTAGGCTGGAGTTCAGTGGCTATGCACAGTTGTCCTCATTGGATACTACAGCCTCAAACTCCTGGGCTGAAGTGATCCACCCACCTGAACCTCCTGAGTAGCTGGGACTACAGGTGCATACCACTGTACCCTGCTAGGAATCTTGTAAGAACAATTGTATAGTTATGAAGTGTATGAGGATAGAGATATTTTTTGTCCTGGTGATTATTTCTTCTTGTAGAATAATCCTAGTGATTTTTCCTTCTTGTAGAAACTTAAAGGCTTAAGATTAAACTTATTAGGAAAAATAACTTTGGCTTTATTTTGTAGTGATTTATTAATGGCTTTATTTTATAGTGATATATTAATAATGTATTAAAATAGCTAATATTTTCCACTTACCCAGTATTATTTCAAAATTTTAAGCCACATAGATAGGTTATTATTTGGTGCTACGTCTGCCATTACTGCAGTTGATTTCCAGCAGTTTGAAAAAAGACTTTTCAGAAATGACTGTCACTTGTTACTCAGTGGCTTACGGTAGCGGTCCCCAACCTTTTTGGCACCAAGGAGTGGTTTCATGGAAGACACATTTTCCACAGACTGGCAGGAGATGTGTGGAGGGATGGTTTCGGGATGAAACTGTTCCACCTCAGATCATCAGGCATTAGATTCTCATAAGGAGTGCACAACCTAGATCTTTTGCATGTGCACTTCACAATAGGATCCGCGCTCCTGTGAGAGTCTAATGCCCCCACTGATCTGAAGCTCAGGCAGAAATGCTTACTAGCTCACCAGCCACCGTGTGGCCCAGTTCCTAACAGGTCACAAACCAGTAACGGTCCACAGCCTGGGCGTTGGGAGCTCCTGGCTTATAGGGTCTTCAGATGCTTACTAGCCACAGGTATGTCACTTAATCAGATGTAATAAATGGCTGGTGTAATTTTGACTCACTTAAAGTGAAGAGATTGTTTTAATTGTGAAGCATGTGAATAAATAAATGAGATTTCTGCTGTCTCTAGTACTATATATGTAAAACTGGAGGCTTTGCAAAATTACCAAGAGACTGTCCCGTGTGATGTGTCTTTGGTTTGGCACGGGTGGAGCAGACATGTGAGATATAGCATGAATGGGAGGCCTTCACACTTACTCACTATGTGGAGGGTGGTAGTTGATCATGATGGTCAGTTCCATAGTCCTCCAGGCCACTGGTGACACACTACCATTGTTGCCATAATTCTCGAAAGTCATTTTATGTGGGGCTCCTTCCTAGCAACCTCCCCTAAACACATAGTTCCATCCCTCCCAAGAGCTAAGAAATTCTTAGCACTTGCCACTGTCTAACATATATTTGTTCATTTGTGTACTGATTACATTCCTCCCATTAGTATATAAGCTCCATGATAATAATAGAAACTTTGTCCACTATTGTATATTTCTAAATCCTAAGACACTATTGGCATGTTATAGTATGCAGTTAATACTAGAATAAATGGGGTTTCTGTTTTTTCTCACTGAGGTTTGCAAAGCTTCATGAAGGTAGAATATATAAAGATTCTCATTGTTCTGTGTGCATTGGGGACATGGAACGGAACTTGTGTTTTCTGAGTGAGGGAGACTCACTGGCAGAGAGTCTAACTGCAATCCATTATTCCCTGTGACTGGGCAGAATTTAAACATTTTAAGATATGAAAAAAATCTTCTGGATTCCTACTTTATTTTTAGACATGGGTTTAGCTATTAATGAATAACTTTAACCTACCTACGGGGAAGGCTTTTTCCCTGTTACCCTTACTTCTCTCTCCTGGATCTTACGAGTGGAGAAATGGGCCTTTGTTTCGCTTACAAATCCGCAAATATTTATACTGTCATATGAACACATGTTTAAGGCGCTGTGTCACACATTGTGGAAGTTACAAAGAGACAGGATTCCTGAGAATTTAACAAAGTTGAGAATGAGTGTTATTGATTAAAACAAAAATGGAACATTTAGGTTGCATTTGAGACCGTGTTTTTGTTTTTTGAATGTGAGATGTTTTTGGACAGAGGTGAAAAATTCTAATGTCTCTAACTCCCCCAGAAAACCTTAGATTGGTTTTTCTGAGAAGTTTGTGAATGATTTGCATAGAGATTTTCTTTGAGGTTAAGAAATTAGATGAGTTTCCCAGGGTGAAAAAAACAGGAGCAGAGATTATTGTTAAAAAATGGTCATGGGTAGAGAGGTTAGAGGACAAAGTAGGCAGAATAGAAGCATGTTTGTGTTTTAAGGAGGCTGAGAAAGAACCAGAATATAGCACTCATAAAAGGAAAATGCAGATGCACTGTGAATAGCTGCTACTGGTAGTGTATTAATTTTTTAGCTACATGCAAACGTTTACTAGGGTGCTTATAACTGAGGTGACGTGTAATATGTTATCCAAACTTGGGTGGTCTCTTTTAAGAGTGAGAGGGTGTACTATCCAAGTGGGACACTGGGACAACGGGTGTGAACCAGGACAGCTCCAGCAAAACCAGGACAGTTGGTCATTCCTAACTAACAACGTACTTTTCTCCAGACTTAGTCCCAATTCCTTTAACCTCCTCAGATAATGTTTTTTCCTTTATAGTACTCTGATCTGCACTTGCAGAGCCTCTCAATTGTTGATTTCTTTTTCCCTGCCTTGTTGGAAAGAAAGGAGAATTTTTCTGCCCCCACCCTTGACCCTGCTTGGGTTCACAGCATTGGTGGAGGTAAGTAGTACTCACAGTGTATTATTAGTTGACTTTTGTTTTGCTTAGGAAGTGAGGTTTCTGTATTTTTCTGATCCAGTACTAGATTTTTTTTTTTTTTTTTGAGAGTCCCAATTATATTTAACTGGGCTAATGAACTATTAGTTAAGTTCTTGGCATGTAATACAAAAAAGTGTTTGTAATTTTGGCATTTGTTCTTAAATTACTTGATACTTAATATGTTTTCTTTCTTATAGGTGGGGTTGTCATTGTGAAACTTAAGATCTTCAAAGAAGAGAATGTAATTTATACCATGGATATGTAATTTTTTCATGTTGGAGCACTGTAATGCTTTCGTTTTGCTTTCTTACTCAGTTTAAATAAAATTTTTAATTCTTATATTAAGTGATGAGTTTTTATTCCATTAAGTAGCTTTTCATTGTCTTGCATTTCTGATAAATTAAAAAGTGACATAGAATTAATAAATATTTGAGGTGGTGCTTAGCAAAATATGATTTTCCTCATCGTTTACAGTAATCCTTATTTGGAATCTAGGATGGGCCTAAGGTATCTAGTTTTGAAAATCACCAACTTACCTGAGTACTAGAATGGAATCCTAAACAATCTCAGATTTAAGGATGTGGTTTACAGATGAGCCTGAAGGCATCTGTGTTCCTACCAAGGTCCTATTGTTCCTCTGTACAGTCTGCCATCTAGTGGTAGGAATGCAGAGTCTACCAAACTGCCAAGGAAAAGCTCTAGGTTTACACTTTTTTATATTAAGAAGGCTTATGTAGTAATTTAAAACATGTTGATAATCAGAGGAGTGGGGATGAACAACTCTTTCACTTGAAAATACAAGTCAGTGGCAGTGAAGTCAAGAGTATCCCAAGAGTACGTTTTTCTATAGAGCATTTTCATGACTTAAACTTTCCACTTTTGTTCTAAGAGTTTTTGTATTTATGACATTAGTGGGTAAAGAGACAAATGAAAAATAATTTTAAGAGACAGTAGATTGGACTGATTTGAAAAATATGTTTTCAGTGTTGATTAAAATTTTAGAGCAATTACATAATGACTTCATTTAAAACAATTTAATTTGCACTTTTAAAATTAAAGTTTGGACAGTTCAGTAAATTTGACTTGGGTTCAGCCATGACTTAAGAGGCTAAATTTCAGACATATATTAATATGTAGTATCTTAGGGGTTTGCTTTGTGTACCCAGCTCTATCTGAATTCGTTCTTCTCTACATATTCCCCTTTCAGTTCCTCATCTTTCCTCTGCCACAAATAAAAAGGATGTCAGTCCTTTCTCTGCCAGGAAAATGCCTTTTTAAAAATCTCTTCTGTGTTCTGTTCTTGATGTAGAGGCTTTTTATTGAGGCAGTTCATCATATCACTATAGTGGCAGGAGGAGGAATATGGGGTGGCATAAACTTGAAAAAGCAATTATGCTACTCTCTGGATTGCTAATATTTTTTTTTTTCCCAAATTATCGCTGTACTAAAGCATAGACTAAATAGAATATTGTTGCTTTCTACAGATGTCTTCTAAGTTACATTTCATTTATTAGGATTCATTTAATAAATATTTAAGGTGTACCCTGCTAGGTGCTGGCAATTTGAGGATGAAGAAGACATGGTACTGCCTTTAGTGAGCTCTCTCATGGGAGAGACTGATATATGAGCTAGTAATTGTAATGAAGTGTGAAAAGTGCTGTAACTGTTGTATGATGAGTTAAGAGAGTATGAAATTGAAACCAGGGAAAATTTGCTTTCCCTTCCAAAATAATCACCTGCTCTTTTTTCCATCTCTGAATCCTATACATACAGATTACAATCACCACAATGTATTGTGAGGCTGTATCTTTACCCCCAAAGACCTCAGTTTAGTAGGGAAGAAATTTTGCTGCTTCTCAGCTTTGTATATCTAGGTATTTGGCATCAGTAGGTGAATCAGTCAGTTGTTGGTTTGAACTGTATCCAGGTCATTTCCAGCAAAAGGGATAGCTCTGAAAGTGTGTGGCTTCATCCTCTGTCTCACTTTAAGCATTTTGGAATATATACACACACTTAAACGTATATACACATACACTGTATGTACCTGAATGTAAGGTAACCCCAAATATAAAGCAAGCCCACATTTTCCCATTGAGACATTGACAGCCCCTCAAGTTTTATTTATTTTACCTATTTAAATATATAAATGTTAGGGATATAGCTGAAGCAGTCAGCCTCGTAATGTTGAAACTCACTAGTGAGAATATGTATGAAAAATTACTATAAAAAGTAATCTGGCTGAGTGCGATGGCTCACATCTGTAGTAATCCCAGCACTTTGGGAGGCCGAGGCAGGAGGATCCCTTGAGCCTAGGAGTTCGAAACTAGCCTGGGCAACAAAGGGAGACCACGTCTCCATAAAAATAAATAAAATTTTAAAAAACTATTAGAAATCTATGATTTTAAAATACTGATTTCTTTTCCTGATTCATATATACCTCACCACATAACATATGACTTATTTTATATTCGTGCATATCTTGGATATTTTGTGTTTTTTGGTCATCCACAGCCCCCTTTTTAAAGTTATATAACTTCTTTCCTTTTGTGTAAGATCTAATTTACATTAGAAATTTTTTCACAGGATATCACCATCCATTCTTGTAACACTGACAGTTTGTTTCTTTCGTTCCTTATGTGTATTTCTGATCTCTGCAACATAACTTTATTTTGTTGTTTTTTAAAGTGTTCTGAAGACACCCAACACAATTATGCAATTATGTGGTATGTATCCCCAGGAATACTTACATCTGTTAAATTTTTTATTTCTTCATAAGCACCTGAAACTAGCATTGATGGAGGTCTTTTCAGGTTATCTTCTTCAGAAGGAACTTTGTTAAAAGAAACAGGTCAGATAATGAGATGATTTGTGAGACTTAGGGCAGTTTTTCTGTTAAATAGTTTTTGGAGAGGGGAAGTGCTCTCATTTTACCTGGCAATTTTACAAATGGTAGAATTATTTTTACATTTCTGGTGGGGGGAGGGTTGCCTTTTTAAATTTATTTAAATTTATGTTTTTTAGACACAGAGTTTCACTGTGTTTCCCAGGCTGGAGTGCAGTGGCCGTTCACAGGCATGATTATAGTACATTGCAGCCTTGAACTCCTGGGCTCAAGGGATCTTCCTGTCAGCCTTCCAAGTAGCTGACTACAGGTGCATGTCACCATGTTCTACTCTATTTTTACATTTTCTAATTTTTATGTGTGTGAATCTTAGTCCATTCATGTTGCTAAGAGCACGGTGACAGAAATAGCATATCTAGTTGTGCTAATACACTGATTTTTTTCTTACAGCTGCACTTTTTTTTTTTTTTTTTGAGATGGAGTCTAACTCTGTTGCCCAGACTAGAGTGCAGTGGCGTGATCTGGGTTCACCACAACCTCTGCCTCCCAGGTTCAAGTTATTCTCCTGCCTCAGCCTCCCAAGTAGTTGGGATTACAGTCATGTGTCACCACGTCCAGCTAATTATTGTATTTTTATTAGAGATGGGGTTTCACCATGTTGGCCAGGCTGGTCTCAAACTCCTGACCTTGAGTGATCCGCCCTCCTTGTTCCCCAACATACTGGGATTACAGGCATGAGCCACTGCACCCAGGTTTTTATTTATACGTTAAGATAGGACTTTCTTCCCCCCTTCCCGAGATGGAGTCTTGCTCTGTTGCCCAGACTAGAGTGCAGTGGTGCGATTTCAGCTCACTGCGACCTCCGCCTCCTGGGTTCAAGCAATTCTCTGCGTCAGCTTCCCAAGTAGCTGGGATCATAGGCATCCACCACCACGCTTGGCTAATTTTTGTATTTTTAGTAGATAGAGATGGGAAGTCACCATCTTGACCAGGCTGGTCTTGAACTCCTGACCTCGTGATCTACCCGCCTCGATCTCCCAAAGTACTGGGATTCCAGATGTGAGCCATCATGCCTGGCCAGGACTTTGACTTACTTTGAGTGTGGGGTCTGGAGATTCCTTAAGGCTCATTTACCATTGTGAGAGATTGAACTTGTGTTCAAAATACTGACCTACTTCTGGCATAGTGGCTGCCAAATTCTCAGCTACTTTACCATGCAACTCTTATTCTTTTTTTGTTTGTTTAATTTTTTTCTGATGGAGTCTCGCTCTGTTGCCCAGGCTGGATTGCTGTGGCTGTAATCTCAGCTCCCTTTAACCTCCGCCTCCTGGGTTCAAGCGATTCTCCTGTCTCAGCCTCCCAAGTAGCTGGGATTACAAGTGTGCGCCACCACACCTGGCTAATTTTTGTGTTTTTAGTAGAGACAGGGTTTCACCATATTGGCCAGGCTGGTCTCGAACTCCTGACCTCAAGCGATCTGCCCGCCTCAGCCTTCCACAGTGTTGGGATTATAGGCGTAAGCCTCCACGCCCGGCCCAGCAACTCTTATTCTTGTACCACCTCTTCCTCACATCCTTGAGGAGATAAATAATGTGTCATGGCTCTCCTTTCTGCGTTGATCATGATAATGTTCTAAAGGATGTGGGATAAATTACAATACAGAATTGGTGTGTGCTGTGTGATATGAGAGGTACTGAGATTAGTTTATGGAAGTAACTTATAGTTCCTTTATAAATTATTTTTCACTAACTGTTCATATATGACATAGTTGCTGAATCATTTTGGAAGTGTTCAATTCTTTATGCATCACCTTGTATTTGGGCAAATATAGTATATACAAGAAAATATTACACATGTACAACTTTTTTTTTTAGACACGGTCTTGCTGTGTTGTCCAAGTTGGAGTGCAGTGTCATGATCACAGTTCACTGTAACCTTTAACTCTTAGGCTCAAGCTATCCTCCCGCCTCCCGCCTCCCGCCTCAACCTCCACTACAAGCGCTAATTTAAAAAGAAATTTTGGGGCTGGGTGCAGTAGCTCACGCCTGTAATCCCAGCACTTTGGGAGGCCGAGGCAGGTGGATCACAAGGTCAGGAGCTCGGCAAAGATGGTGAAACCCCGTCTCTACTAAAAATACAAAAGTTAGCTGAGCACAATGGCAGTTGCCTGTAATCCCAGCTACTCGGGAGGCTGAGGCAGGAGAATTGCTTGAACCTGGGTGGCAGAGGTGGCAGTGAGCCGAGATCACGCCACTGCACTCCAGCCTGGGCGATGGAGTAGACTCCATCTTAAAAAAAAAAATTTTTTTTTTAGCTGGGTACTGTGGCTCATGCCTGTAATCCCAGCCCTTTAAGAGGCCGAGGCGGGTAGAGCACGAGGTCAAGAGATGGAGACCATCCTGGCCAACATGATGAAATCCTGTCTCTACTAAACGCAGGTTAGCTGGGTGTGGTAGTGCGCCCCTGTAGTCCCAGCTGCTCAGGAGGCTGAGGCAGGATAATCACTTGAACCTGGGAAGCAGAGGTTGCAGTGAGCTGAGGTCGCGCCATGCTCTCCAGCCTGGCTACAGAGCGAGACTCCATCTCAAAAAAATTATTTTATTTTATTTTATTTATTTATTTATTTTTGTTGAGGATCTCCCTATGTTACTTAGGCTTGTCTCAAACTCTTGACCTCAAGCAATTTTCTTACCTCGCTTCCCAAAGCACTGGGCTTACAGGCATGAACCACAATGCCTATCTTCACACATACAGTTTTAAAAAATGGAATTGTACTGTGTATTTTTCTTTGCTGTGACTTTTGACTTAATATGTGGTGAACATTTTCTCCTGACAGCTTTTATTTTTTGTGCCATGCATTCATTGGCCTCATAGTATTTCATGGTCAGACTATAGTGTCATTTGATTAACTCTTCACTCTTGGATATGTCCGCTTAGTTTATGAATTAGGCCCCTTAGCTTCATTAGTATTGTTACAAAAGCCATCTGATTATCTTGTCAGTCTTTGTCATTGTACTCAGCATTCCATATTCTGCCTTTAGGAGTGTTTCCCCAGTTACTAAAGTCCACTTAATATGTTGGTTAGATTTCTTAAGGTGTAAGCCTGTGAAGAGCATAGTTTTGAGTTAATTCTATTGGAAGTTATATAAAAATATAACACTGTGTTTCTCACAGAAGACCCCATAAACTTTACAAATAAAATTTTAACAGTTACATCTTAATTTGGACCATATTTTGTGATCCCTTTCACAGCTAATTGGAGTAAGAAATAAGACTGTTCATTGCATTTCCTAGACATTTGACATTTAAGACTAGGCAAATTTGCCTGTGTTTAACTTTGATTAGCCTATGTCTAATTTCAACTTGCATAGTTTTGAAATACTTAGTTTTGCTATATGAAAAATTTTGGTGATACTTCATATAAAAGTTTCTTATCCTCTGGTTACTATTTATTGATGAATATTCTTTTTGTTTCTACTCCCACCAAGGAAAAATTACAAAGATTTGATAAGTGAAGCAAAATTTGATTAACCAGTTAATTTCTTTGCCTTCGAAATTAGTTTTATCTTCAATTTTCTTTTTCTTTTTTTTTTTTTTTGAGACAGTGTCTTGCTCTGTAGGCCAGGCTGGAGTGCAGTGGCACAATCTCAGCTCACTGCAACCTCCGCCTCCCAGACTCAAGCACTTCTCCTGCCTCAGCCTCCCAAGTAGCTGGGATTACGGTCATGTGCCACCATGCCCTGCTAATTTTTGTTTTTTTTAAGTAAAGACTAAAAAAAACCATGTTGGCTAGGCTGGTCTTGAACTCCTGACCTCAGGTAATCCGCCCGCCTCAGCCTCCCAAAGTGCTGAGTTTACAGACGTGAGCCACCACGCCCAGCCATATCTCCAATTTTCTAGATGACTGAATAAATCAATTTTAGGTTGTAGATTTATGAGGGCAGTTGTTAAAAAAAGGTATCTTTCAAAATGACCTTTTTGAAAGGGATTACTAAATTTTATATGTATTACTGTGTTTGGCTAAATGATTGTGGTATATTGATTTAAAAGCAAACGAACAAACAAATACTGATTTAAGCCAGGCTTCTTTTTTAGAAAATCTTATTTGGGTATCAGTATGGTTTTGGTGTAGCCTAGTGAGTTTCTGTTTAGATGGGAACTTGAAAACTGCATTCTAATGGCGCAGGCCACTGGCTGGGTTGCCTGACTGACTGTAGAAGTGAACCCTGAGTGTCCTAATTTAAGTTTCTGAAGTTGATGAACTCTGCCTGGGGACATCTATATAGGCTGAAATTGGTGAACTCTGCCTGTTGGGAGAGTTTGTAAAGGCCTACACTGGGAATATGACTGTAAGATTAATGAAACCATTTGGTAACTGCTTACTTCTAAATTTTTTGTACTTTGTTAAAAGAAAGAAAAAAGACTTCCCCAGAATACAAAAATACTGTTTTGCATTTCACTGTTTTTCTATTGTTTTTGTTTTTAATTCGTTTTCAACTGAGAACATGTATTAAATTGGCTGCTATGTTTTAGTGGATCCTTATCCTTAGCAAAAATTTAATTCTAGTCATTAATCTGTCATTTAGCTTCTGTGACCTTGCCTATGTAAATACAGTTAACATCAGCTTTATCTACCTCAGTCATTGTTTGTTGAAGGAGCGTGTGAAATAACAAAAGTGAGAGCATTTATGTTTGTATGGTGGGTATTGGTTCCTTCTGCTTTCTCTACATGGAAAAGTGATTGTCATTTCTATGGTAGGCTTATTTTTAGGCCTATTGTCTTCATCCCCTTAAATATTGGAAATCTTTGTAAATTCTCACTCATACTTAACCTACGTACCATGTGGTACTTTTTTTTTTTAGTGTGTGTGGGATTCAGAAATTGTTAATAACGAATATTCAAGAAGGTACTTCAGTTTTTGTATTCTTGACATAAATAATGAAAAGAAAATATAAGATCTGTCCTCATTTTGGTAACTTATTAGTTGCCAAGGGAAATTGTTACAGTTTTTGCTTTTTAAGAAATAGTATCTTCTGGATTGAGAGTGGGAAAAGCAGTAACTATTGAGAGTCCCATGATAAGTGTTAACTTGTTTGGAATAGTTTACTTTTGGTTAGTCAGAGGTGGGAAGAATATTTTCCTTCCTGTCATGGAGCACAAACTTGAAAGCGTTTTCGGGGTACTATTGTATTAGAAACATTGTACAGATGAAAAATTATTGTATGGAGAAAATGGCTAAGTTAAATAGTGTGGGAAAGTGTATACTGCTAGTTTTATTCAATATCCTCCCCACCACACCTGTAATATTTGCATAACTTTGATTTTACATTTGGTCTGTTCTGGATTCGTAATCTCAGTGTGAATTAATTCTTACTTCATTTTTCCTGTTTTATTATGTGTGAAGAATTTTTTTTTTTTTTTTTTTTTTGAGCTTCTGGAGTTATCCTTCAGAATAACTCCAGTTTTTCTGTGATCAGTACTAAAGCATACTATAGTTTTTAATAAGCATTATAGTAAAAACCTTCATTTATTAGATCCTCTTTTAATTTGAAATTTGAAAATTTGCACATGTATTGGGCTCAGCTTTGTTTTTCAACCTTTTGGGAACAGCAGGCTGTATAGATAGTTGTAAGATGTTGATTTAACTTTTAAGGACACAATCTTGGATGCCTTTTAAAAAAGCATGTTAAGAGTACCCATATGCATACCAAAATGAATGTCTTAAAAAATATGACTGATCATTGTGTTTGAGGCACTGTTCTATAGGTCTTTGGGGATAGAGCTGAGAACAAAAAAGTCCTGCCCATATGGAACTTAACAACATTTTAATTGAGAGAGAAAGACATTAAACAAATTAAGATGAGTTTGATGGTAATAAATACTTTGGAGAGAAATAAGCAGAGTAAGGGGGATAATGAGGGTTTAGAGGTAGGGGAATGCCCAAGGCTCTGTTATTTTGCGTATTCAGGGAAGTTTAATATGGCGACACTTTAGCAAATATCTATGGAAGTGACGGGAGCAAGCAGCATAGGTATCTAGCAGAAGAGAATTCTAGGCAGAAGGAACGACAGTACCAGACACCTGAATAATAGTGCTTGACATGTGGGAGGCATTGCAAAGAAGATGGCAGTGATGCAGTGGGGGGAAGAACAGATCACAAAGGGAATATAGTATGGATATATGTATGTATACATACACATACGTTTTATAAATATATAGTACAGTATATATACACACAGATCATGCGCCATGCACTATATAGTATTAAATTGTGTGTGTGTGTGTATCAAGTACTGTCATTGAAACTGAAGTCTAGTGTAATATGTTCAGTGCCATAGGCCGGTTTTAAAGTGCTATGAAAATCTAGAGAAGGCAGAGATTAAATTCCATTTTTTACTCTCAGAAGTTGAAGCATGCATATTCAAGTTGGATTTACTGTTTCATTTTTGTTGCAAATAGTCTGAATTGTGAAAGCTTTGTGTCATTCTGCTGTTCCATGGGCACTCTGTTTGACTGCTTTGTTCTTTGTTCTTTAAGCAGTATTGGCCATGGTAGCTGCTTATCTAAAATACGTGTGTTTATCAAATATTAACTTGTATAATAATTGGACCTAGTAAAGGAAAAATTTTAAGTAAATGTTCATAGTTACATTGTCATTTCTTGCTAGCAATCAAGGCCAAGTTAGATCATTTGAATTCATATTTAATCATTATACAATCAAGATTAAAAGTGAACAAATTAATGAGTCATGAATAACTTTTTTCCCTTTATTGTAGTTATAGCTGAGACATTTATACATTATATTTTTTATGTATTTTAAAAGTAAGACAACTCATTTCTTGGTTTTCTCCTCTGTTGTATCTCTAAATTTGATTATATTATATTACATTTTTTTATTGAGGCGGAGTCTCACTCTGTCCCCCAGGCTGGAGTGCACTGGTACTATCTTCGCTCAGTGCAACCTCCGCCTCCCAGGTTCAAGCAATTCTCCTACCTCAGCCTCCTGAGTAATTGGGATTACCCATGCCCGCCACCAAGCCCAGCTAATTTTTTTGATATTATTAGTAAAGATGGGGTTTCAGCATGTTGGCGAGGCTGGTCTCGAACTCCTGACCTCAGGTGATACTCCCACCTCTCAGCTTCCCAAAGTACTGGGATTACAGGGGTGAGCAACCGCACCCGTCCTATTTTACATTTTCTTCATTGAGTTTACCAATAGTATCTCTTAAACAGATTGTAGGTTACTCTTCTTAAGTTTTATTAAGAATCTTTTTTTGCAGTTTTGTTCTCAGTATTATCTAGTTATCAACCGATCTGAGCTAATTCAGTAGAACTGAGGGGAGAGAAGGAGGATAAATATTTTGTATGAACAAACTGAGATCCAACTCAGTTACAGACCAGATCTCTGCCCTGTTATCTTCCTGTTGCAAAGACAGCATTCTAGGGTGGATGTTCATAAAGGTAGTTTGATCTTCATGTTGTTCATTCTTCTGTATGGATTTCTTTAAATAAGCTTTATTTAAAGAAAAATGTTAAATTTTAAAGAGATGAATAATACCAGTAATTTAACGGAGAGTTTTTAAGTGGTAAGGAAATGGAAGCTTCCTCAAAACCTTGCAACAATTCATTTTGAGATGACCAAAGTACTTGAGAGTTAATTATACCCTGAGGGAGTTTGATTTATTTTTTGGTATTGTCGATCATTTATGTGATTCTAGTTGGTACCCTGCTTCCTAGGTAGATGATGGTAGTCTCAGCTGCTCTTAATTGAGAGATTTTTAACAACATCTCCAAACTATCTATTGCTGCTCCACTTTGTGTTAAATCTTTTGCCTGTTTGTATGCAAATCTCGTATTGCCAATAAATTAAAACCAGAGAGGAAATTAATCATTTAAAAATTTTTTATTGCAGACTTAATTCAGTGCACAAATGAGATGAATGTGAACATCCCACAGTTGGCAGACAGTTTATTTGAAAGAACTACTAACAGTAGTTGGGTGGTGGTCTTCAAATCTCTCATTACAACTCATCATTTGATGGTGTATGGAAATGAGGTAAGCAGAATTTTTAATGAACAAGTATACTGATGTGTTGACTTATTGTTAGCTAGCTTCTCTCACTGAAACTTCAGAAACAGCTTCCAGGTACAAAGGGCAAGGTACCTAGCCAGAAATATAGTTATAGACCCTGCAATTTGAGGAAAAATAGCCTATAAGCCAGAAAGCAAAAAGTGGGTCAGAGCACAGAGGACATCAGTAATGGATCAAGAAGCAAAGATTAATGCCTAGAAATGGATTCCATAAGCATCCCTGGTTTTTGCTGGTCCTGTTTATAGACTATGTATTTGTCTATATCCATTTGTTCTTTTATTATAGCCCAGTTAGATTTTTTTTTTTTTTTTGATACGGGGTCTTGCTTTGTTGCCCAGTGCAGTGGTACCATCATAGCTCACTGCTACCTCAGATTCCTGGGCTCAAGAGACCTTCCCTCCTCAGCCTCACACGTAGCTGGGATTACAAGTGTGTGCCACTATACCAGGCTTATTTTTAAATTTTTTTTGTAGAGATGGGGGTCTCCATCTTGGCTTAGGCTGGTCTTGAAGTTCTGGGCTCAAGTGATCCTCCCACCTTTGCCTCCCAAAGTGCTGGGATTACAGACGTAAGCCATCACACCCAGCTTTAGATTCTTGTCTGATCTCATGTAGTTGTTTGTGGAAGCACTTTGCCTACTTCAAAGCTGTGATATTTAGGACTAAGATGGCATTTGCTGAGAGGGACTGATTGAAGAGTGCCTTCTTCAGCAGAGAGGTGTGTCTGAAGCCTTTGTTGCCTAAAAGGCTAACAAATAAGATATATAAACTTTTGCAATTCTCTGTTTTGAGAGAATCATCTTACTTTCCATGATAGCCTAGCACTTTTGGTTCATTTTCTCAGCTCGATAAACTTATTTGTAAAATTGTATTAACAGGAGCTTTTCAAGATCATCTGAGTAGAACTAGATAAATCTTCATTGGTATGTGCCTTAGAAAAATGCAGTCCAGGAGGATAACCCTCTAAAGATGAGAAGAACTTTAGTCATTGGTACTAGTTTTCTGAGTGTAATGACTTACTGACATCCATCATGTCATGTGTTATTTTGGGCTTTTCAGTATTGAAATTATTTTTTGACAACTACCAATATAGCATTATTAAAGTTCAAAATTAAAGCAGGAATTTACCCACAACTTTATTATTCCGACACATCTTACTATTGGCACATTTTGGTCTTCCCTCTGGTTCTTGTCCAAAAGTATTCGTGTTTTTTAAATGGCTATAATAATAATGTAGATAAAATATATTTAGCCTTTTATATAATATCACACTGTCAACATCACCATGTTGTATTTTTTTATCATCTTTAATAACTGTGTAATTGATCATATAGTTCACAGTTTTTAAACTATTTTCCTTGCTAGAAATTTAGTTTTCTGATTCATTGTTATACCACCACATTGAGTGGTTTTATTTGTAGTTTTTAATTTTTAAAAATTATTTCCCCTAAGTGTTACCTGAAATGTGATTACTAAGTCAACAGACATGACTATTTTTAGGACTTATGTTAGTTGCTTTCTAATACATTATAACCAGTTTATAGAGCTAATAGAAATGTTTGGCTATATTAGCTTAAATGTAACTTGAAACATCTTAACTAGGGTAATAGTTTTTACTTCTGGCAGGAATATGTTTAGTTAAGATTATGGTTTTTCTGAAGAATTCCAAACGTGTATGTACTTTTCTTATCCGTCTTTATTTATTTGATATAGTTTATTTTTTAAAAAGAAAAAGCCACAAATATAACCACCTACACTGCCAGATAAGGTATCAATAACGGCTTTTAGAGGCTGTAAATAAGGTAATTGATAGTACTAGAGGCAAAATGTTAGTAAAGACAAAACAGAAAGTTGACAGTCATTTCGTAGAATTGATTGACAAGGGGAGAAAGATAGCATTTTAGTATTTTTTGATAAACTCATGTTTAGCTTCCTCTAGGTAGTTAAAGCAAATTCCATGCTCTGTTCATTTTTTATGCTAGTTTGTACAACCTTCAGGTGTTCCCATTGGCAGATGCCATTAATTTGTTAGAGGCTGTACATAGGATTTCACTATGCTGTGGTGACTGGAGTACCATGGAGTGGTGGTTCTCAAAACTGAGGAGTTCTCAAAACTGGGGAAGGGGATGATTTTTTTTTTCCCTTAGGGGACATTTGCCACAACTGAAGGGGGTTGCTACTGGTATCTAGTAGGTAAAGGCCAGGACTGCTTCAAAACATCATATAATAATGCACAGAATAGACTGGGTGCGGTGGCTCATGCCTGTAATCCCAGCACTTTGGATGGCCAAGGTGGGCAGATCACTTGAGGTCCGGAGTTTGAGACCAGTGTGACCAACATGGTGAAACCCTGTCTCTAGTAAAAAATACATAAATTAGCCAGGCGTGGTGTCATGCACCTGTAATCCCAGCTACTCAGGAGGCTGAGGCAGGAGAATCACTTAAACTCGGGAAGCGGAGGTTACAGTGAGTGAGATTGCGCCATTGCATTCCAGCCTGGGCAACAGAGCGAGAGACACCGTCTCAAAAAAAAAAGAAGAAAAAAAAAATTGTGCAGAACAGTCCCCAACAACAAAGAATTATCTGATTCAGTGTCAGAGTGCTCAGGTTGAGAAACCTGGCCACGGAGAAAAAATCTCAAAAGGTTAAGGCTGGGTGAGCATTGTGTTATAGACCCTTGACACCAGGCAAGTAGGTACTTCTATACCATTGTTCAGTTACCAACTGGGTGACTTGGGTAAGTCACTTCTGGAGCTTCCTCAATAATATGATAGTATCTTCATGGTAAATAGAATTGACCAAGGCTCTTATTGTAGTATGACAAGTTATAGGTGATTAATACATGAAAATGTAGAGTTAAAAATTTGTAGATGAAATTAGAAAAGAGACGTATGGAACCAAGCATGGATTTATTATAAAGTATTTAATACCATTTTGGGTAATCTGAAATATGTTCTTTAAATATTTTGTTATCAAAAGTTTCTGATATACACAATAGTAGAGTGAATGGTGTAACAAATGCTTATGTACCTAATCACCCATCTTCCACATTGCCACTCTTTAAATGAAGTTTTAGGATAATCCATTTCAGGTTACTGCTTATGACCCAAAATGGGAACCTATGAAGCCTTATTACTTGCCAGATTGTTTTCATAGTGCTCAATTTAATACCATTTTGAATAGCATTAGGATGCTGTTGAAACCAAAACCACAACTTGATTAAAGCCATATATGTCTTTGCAGCTAAATATGATGAAGGTAGAAAGGACTAATAAAATGAAAAGGAAAATTTAGATTTATTATCTCTAAAATCATGAATGAAATGACGGTAGACTAAATTATTTACATTAATTTAGAATGCAGAGGTAAAGAAGAGTCTTATCAAAATCTATTAAAATCATAGTCTGATATTGTCTTACGATATTTTTATAACTTTTTGAAACACTATTTTAGGATAATTGTGAAATACGAGTCTTCAGTTTACAAATTGGTTTTCAAAATCCTGGTTTGTTAGTTTGGGGTGATCTCAGTTGAACAAGACTGATTTGGGGGCCGGGCACAGTGGCTCACACCTGTAATCCTGACACTTTGAGGGGCCAAGGCAGGAGGATTACTTGAGTCCAAGAGTTCCAGACCAGCCTAGGCAGTGTAGTAAGATGTTGTCTCTACAGAAAATTAAAAATGAAATGTGATTTGGACGTGGTGGTGCATGCCTGTAGTCCCAGCTACCTGGGGGTGAGGGTGAAGAGTGAATGGTGGGTGGTGCTTTGTGCTGAGATGGTAAGATTGCTTGAGATCAGGAGGGTGGAAAGCTGTGAGCATACCACTGTACCCCAGCTTGGATGACAGAGCAAGACCCTGTCTCAAAAAAGAAAAAAAAAAAAAAGGACTAATTTCGGAGGTAATGGTGTACATCCTAGTTGATTATTAGCCTCTGCATGCATTAAAAAAAACGAAGAAGAAAGTAAAGGAATCCTAAGAAGTGAAATTGAAAGGCATTTCTTTAGCTGTTTAGAGGCTGTATGTGAAGGAGACTAATGTTATTTACTATGGTAAGCACTTCAGAGAGCATTTTGGCAGTATTGAGAAGATGAACTTTTACATATGTGCTGGCCTAATAATTCTTCCCTAAGTATATATCCTGATAAACGAATATACTTATGCATGGAGACCAAGAACAAAGATGTCAATACAACTTTGTTAATAATAGTGAAATTAGAAAGTATATCCATGCTAAATAAATGGATTTATAATGATGTATTCATTGGAATATTAGAACATCATTTAAAATGAAATGTTAAGTGGGGTAATTCTTAGGGAAAGGTTGAGTTAAAGCACATTGCAGAGTAAGTACACTATGATACTTGTCTAAATTTAAAATAGAAAGCAATTGGATAGTTTATAGATACTTGTATATCTAATAAAATGGTGAAAACCTGTGTGAAAGCAATGTGTACTTGTTTCAGAAAAGTACTCACCTCCGAAGAGGGAGGGAAGGGAGATTAAAGGTGTGGGTCTTCAATGGAGGCTATAATGTTTTGATTTTATATAAGATCTGAAGTGAGCATGTGAATTTGTTTAATCTGGACAGTGGGTAAGAGGATCTCTATTGCTTTCTTGTGTGTTTAGAAGTATTTTGTTTTTTTTTTTTAAAGCCAAAACTTTGGTATACCAGATGGCTGTTTAAAATACAGATGCTACCTAGAAATGATTAGCCATAGTATTAGTATGCTGTAATAAAACCCAAACTACTGGTTCCACTGCCTATTTGCTTTTATTATTTTGGCTTAATACTATAATATATCTTTGGGAATTTGGCTGTAATAAATTCTCTCACGCTAGTGAAAAATATGTATTATGTTTTTAGGTTTGATAACTAGTTAATGGGAGGAATAGTGAGGATGAGAAATTTAAACTAGATAAGCTTAATGGAATGCGTTAACCATAACTTTTCCTCCTAATTTTCGAATTAGAGTTTGTGAGATGGCAGTACCTTAATATGATGTAATTATTTTTTTTTCCAGCGTTTTATTCAGTATTTGGCTTCAAGAAACACGTTGTTTAACTTAAGCAATTTTTTGGATAAAAGTGGATTGCAAGGTAAAGATAACTTTTTCATTATAGAAAATCAAAAGAATGACACCCACATGATAATTACTCTGGAGTAGAACTCTGTCTTTTAGAACCTGTGCTACTTTAAACCTTATATTTTAGTGAAGGTTGTAGGAAAGAAAAAACTGTCTTTTAATTTGAATTAATATTTATTTGCCTACCAGATACTCAGAACTCTCTGAGGGTAGTACAGAGTAGTTATTTGAGAGCATGAATTCTGGAGCTGGACTGTCTGGGTTTGAATCTCATCTTTGCCACCTACCAGTTATGTGAACTTGGGCAGGTTACTTCACCTCTGCATCAGTAGAATCGAGTAATAGTGATAGTACCTACCCAATAAGATTGTCATGAGACTTAACCTAATTAATTACTACAAAGTGCTTAGAACAGTGCCTGGCACACAAGACATGCTGTGTAAGGCCAAGTACGGTGGCTCATGCCTGTAATCCCAGCACTTTGGGAGGCTGAGGCAGGTGGGTCACTTGAGGTCAAGTGTTCGAGACCAGCCTAGCCAACATGGTGAAACCCCATCTCTACTGAAAATACAAAAATTAGCCAGGATTGGTGATGCGTAATCCCAGCTACTCAGGAGGCTGAGGCAGGAGAATCACTTGAACCCAGGAGGCGAAGGTTGCAGCAAGCCAGGATCATGCCACTGCGCTTCAGCCTGGTTGACAAAGCTAGACTCTGTCTCAAAAAAACAAACAAACAAAAAAGAAATGCTGTGTAAATATTTGCTTTCATTGTTAATGTATTATTTTATGTTTCATTCCAAGAAATGTAGTTGGAATATTACATGTTTTAGTAGCTAAAGTGAATATAATTTATTAAGATGAATTATTCGTTTATATTCTTTTTTCATATTCATTCATAAGCTGTTTTCTTTTCTTTTCTTTTTTTTTTTTTTTGAGACAAAGTCTCATTTGTCACCAGGCTGGAGTGAAGTGGCATGATCTTGGCTCACTGCAACCTCCGCCTCCTGGGTTGAAGCAATTCTCCTGCCTCAGCCTCCCGAGTAGCTGGGACTACCCGAGCGTGTCACCACGCCCAGCTAATTTGTGTATTTTTAGTAGAGACGGGGTTTTGCTGTGTTGGCCAGGATGGTCTCCGTCTCTTGACCTCATGATCTGCTTACCTCGGCCTCCCAAAGTGCTGGGTTTACAGGCGTGAGCCACCGCACCTGGCCTGTTATTTTTTATTTAGTAACTTGAAATGGGCATAATGTGGTTATAGCTGTCCATGCACATTGTCATAATGGGATCTGTTTTTACTTAGTTCTATAACTAGGCTGTTAGCATTATAGAATGTCAGCTTTAGGGAGAACCTCATAAAGGATATGCTAGATGAGTTGGGAATATTCAGTAGTGAAGCTCAATCAGGGAAGTGTCTTTAGAGAAGGTGAGGTTTATGCTGGGCTTCAAGGGAAAGATGAGAAGATGAGTTGGCTTAAGCACGGGTACACAGGTACAATACATGGATGTGAAAGTAAGCACAGATACACAGATGTATATGGATGTGAAAGTCATTCACATGGATATGAATATTGAAGATTTATAGAGCAAATGAATGTGAAGAGAATATATGTGAATGGTGTATTTGAGAACATGTAGTGACAGATAGCCCTCAAGAAGCTGTTCAGAGCCATAATCAAGCACAAAAATATTTTACATAGTTGGAATTTCATAATGCAGTAGAGAGAGGAGGGGAGAGAGAATTATGTGTTACAAGGAAAGCATCATAGTAAACCAAATCTTGAAGGTGCTGAGACTGTTTCAGTTGTTGTTCTTGTTATCTAGTGTAGAGTTAATGAGGGCCTGAACTGTGGTTCTTCTGGAGGTGTTAAAAAAAAAAAAAAAGATCAATGGAATTGTTTTGTGTGTGTGTGTGTGTGACTGGCTGTATTTGAGTTTGGAGGTGTTCAGTCCAATACTTGTTTCCCTTTGGTAGGTGCAAGTATATACTTGCTTAAAATGAATTTAATACTCTATCTTCCAAACATTCTAGAAGACCAGTAATCTATACATAGGACCCAGTGTTACAAAATGCATTATATTTTAATAAGAGTTATAGTGCTCTAACTTAAGGAAAAAAAATTAAAACAGTAGACCCCCCCTCTCTTGAAAAAATATTTTCTTTTTCTTTGAGACAGGATCTGGTTCTGTTGCTGAGGCTGGAGTAAAAGAGGCCGGGGCTTGCTCTGTCACCTAGGCTGGGTGCAGTGGTGTGATCATAGCTCACTGCAGCCTCGAACTCCTGGCTCAAGCAGTCCTCCCTTCAGCCTCCCGAGCAGCTGGGATTACAGATGTGCACCACTACGCCTGGCAAATTTTTTTATTAAATATTTTGTAGAGATGGGCTCTTGCTCTGTTGACCAGGTTGGTCTTGAACTCTTGGTCTAAAGTGATCCTCGTTAGCCTCCCAAAGTGCTGGTATTACAGGCATGAGCCACCACACCTGGCCTGTTTTTGAAATCTTAAACAGAAGCCAGATATATATTATAGATAAAAATGGAGTGTCTCTATTTTCAGGGGCATGGAAGAAACTGCCTGCTCATCCTTTAATTTTTCACTTCCTCCCTCAGTCAGTTCATTTTAACTTTAAAAGTGTATGACAAACAAGATGCAGAGCACTGCTCTAGGCACAGTTTATGCATATATCCAAGTAGGTTTTTTGTGTTGTATTAACAACTGATTTCTCATTTTCTTAAGATGGAAATTAAGCAGTTCTAGTGATAAGGTTTTAATAATTTCACTCAATGTAGAGGAGAGGTTGAGCCTTGAAGGATGAGAGGTTCTTTACCCTCTTAGGATGGGATATAGTAGATAGAACCATATGAATTGAAGAGCTGAGGAATGTGAGCATGTAACACCTGACCTGTACAGTAGTAGGTATGAAGTCATATGAGAACAGTATTTTTTTTTCTATTTTGTTCACTGATTTTTCTCCACTGAAAAATCAGTGGAGATTTAAGGTACTTAATAGGCACTTAATAAATATTTTGCTAAATAAATGAACTGGTGATGTTGAAATCCAGTTAGTTTACATTTTGGGTGGTTTTGGTATTGTCTTTTAAAAGTAGCAAAGATCAAGTAATTTAATTTGTTAGATGAATATCAGTTAAAATGGGTTCACTTTGCAATGAGGAGCAAAAATTTATAGACTTCTTGAGCCAGGCAATAATTAAACACAAAGTTTTTGGTGTTTTTTAAAAATAATACTGATTAGATTTTATGTTGCTGAAGTTTTCAAATCAAGAACATTATAAAACAGTCTTAAAATGATTTATCTATTCATTTAGAAATTTCGTTGAAAACATATAAATTGTTTTTGTTACACCCTAAACTTGCATATTGCCATTTGTTATATTAGACAGTAATTTTTTACACTTTTTATAAGGTTGGCACATATAAGTTATGGTTCTAAATACAGCTAAAGATTTTAGGAATATAAAAATTATATGAAGTTGCTTGATGTTTTGAGGAATGGGATTGTGGTTCCATAGGATGTTAAATTTGAGTTGTGAGATTATCAGGTTGTATAAAAGGACATGTTTTTCTAATTCCTGATGAATAAAGAATAGGAATATTGAAAGAAAGAAAATAAACTTCTTATTTTGGTGAAGGTCTAAGGAAGAGTTTTTTTTAAAGCTACATTTATCTGATTTAAATATGAAACCTTAAGAGAATTTAATGGTAATGTTATTAATAAGTTACTTAATTTACATCACTAAATTGAATTGGGATACCAAGACATTATAGCCATTGAATACAATGAGTTGTTTTTCAAGGAATATTGGGATTTTTAGTCATTTATAAAAACTTGTTTCTTTTTTTTCTTTTTCTTTTTTTTTTTTTTTTTTTTTTTACAGGATATGACATGTCTACATTTATTAGGCGGTATAGTAGATATTTAAATGAAAAAGCAGTTTCATACAGACAAGTTGCATTTGATTTCACAAAAGTGAAGAGAGGGTGAGTTAAGCTTTTTTTGGCATCTAATTGATATGAATTTTTTAAAATGTAAAACATAGGAGTACTAGATTATGAATTACGAAATTTAAGCCAGTTTTAAAAGACGAACCTCATTTTTCTTTGATGAGGTATATCAAGTACTTTTTGTGGTAGGATTTGTTTTTAAGTTCTTTTTGTAGCACCTTTATTGAGATATAATTCACATAACAAAAGTTATCCTTTTAAAGTGTGTAATTCATTGGTTTTTAGTGTATTTACAAAGTTGTCCAACATCACCACTAATTTCAGAACATTTTTATCACCTCTAAAAAGAAACTCTGTACCTATTAGCATTTGTTTCCTATTCCCTCTTCCCCTAGATCCTGGCAACCATGAACCTACTTTCTGTGACTCTGGGCTTGCCTATTCTGCACATTTCATATAAATGAAATTATACAATATGTGGCCTTTGTGTAGCATAATATACCCAAGTTATAGCATCCATGTTATATCATATATCAGTGTTTTATTCCTTTTTCTAACCAGATCATATTTTACTTTATGGACATATACTGCATTTTATCTGTTCATCAGCTGATGGCCACTTGAATAGTTTCTACTTTTGACTATTAGGAATAATGGTGCTGTGAACATTAGATTTTATGTGGATTATCTTTTTAATTCTCTTCGGTATATACCTAGAACTGGAATTGCTGTGTCATATGGTAACTCTTATGTTTGCCGTTTTGAGGAACTGCCAAATTATTTTTCAAAGCCGTGGAATCATTTTACATTCCCATCAGTAATGTATGGCACTTTCAGTTTCTCCCTATTCTTGCCATACTTATTTTCTGTTTTTGTTTTTGTTTTTTTTTAATTGTAGCCATCCTAGTGGGTGTGAAGTAGTGTCTTGTGATTTTTAGTTGTCATTTCCCTGATGGCTAATGATATTGAGCATTTTTTTTTTGTACTGTTGACCATTTGTATATTGTCTTTTGAAAAAATGTCTCTTCAAACCCTTTTCCCTGTTTTTATTTTTTATTTTCACTTTTTGAGACAGTGGTACAATCCCAGCTCACTGCGTGTCGACCTCCTGTGCTTAAGCATTTTTCCCCTGCAGCCTGCTGAGTAGCTGGGAACACAGGCATACAACACTAAGCTCAGTTAATTTTTTAAAAAATTTTCATACAAACGAGGTCTTACTATGTTGCCTAGGCTGGTCTTGAACTCCTGGGCTCAAGCAGTCTTCCCATTTCGGCCTCCCACAGTGTTGGGATTATAAGCATGAGCTACTGACCTGGCCTTTTGCCCATTTTTAAATTGGGTTACTTGCTTTTTTATTGTTGCAAGAATTTTAAAAAATATATTCCGGACACCAGTTTCTTATCGCATAAATAATTTGCAAATATTTTTCTCCCGTTGCTTGTCTTTTCAGTTTCTTGTTGGTGTTTTTTGAAGAACAAACATTTTTAACTGATTAATTAAGTGTATCTGTTTTTTTCCTTTGGTTGCTTCTACTTTCGTCATCATATCTAAGAAATCATTGTTTAATCCAAGGTCACAAAGATGTACTCCTTTTTATTCTAAGAATCTTGTATTTTTTGACCTTATAGTTAGGGTTTTTATCTCTTTGAAATTAACTTTTGTATATGGTGTAGGAGATGAGTCCAAATTTATTCTTTTGTATGTGGATATATAGTTATCCCAGCACCATTTTGTGAAATTACTCTTCTTTCCCCATTGGGTAGTCTTACCACCTTGTTGAAGATGAATTGACCATAAATGTAAAGGTTTATTTCTGGACTTGCAGTCCTATTCTGTTGATCTGTATGTGTATCTTCATGCCAGTACCACACTGTCTTGATTACTGTTGCTTTGCAGTGTGTTTGAAAATGAGAACGAGTGAGTCTTCCAACTCTGTTCTTTTTTTTCCCCAACATTGTTTTGGCTGTGCTGGGCCCCTTGCATTCCCATGTGAATTTCAGGATCAGCTTGTTGATTTTTGCAGAAAAGATAGCTGGGATTTTGTGGGGGATTGCATTGAATCTATTGATCAGCTTGGGGAGTATTATCTTCTTAATGATTAAATTTCTAGTCCATGAACAAGAGATGTCTTTCTGTTTATTTGGATCTCTTCTCATTTCTTTCAGTGCTGCTTTGTATTTAAGCTTTCTTTTAATCTCAAATGCAGAAGATGCATTTAATTTTTGCTGCACCCTAATTAACAATCATCTTAGCACATGATCCAGTCACGTGAATGATACAGTCAGTGCTTCTGTAACTGATAACACCTGATACGCAGATTTTTTCCTAGGATATAGGATGAGGGCTGAGGAGAAAGCCACTGAAGACATTCTTAGCAGCAGTGATGACCCTTGTAGCTATGAAGTCCTGTTTTGAAGGGAATCTGTCATGTACAGAAATAGCCTGGTGAATGCCTTCCTGAGCCACTCTGCTGCTCAGTGATCCCTAAGGTCTAAGCAATTGATGTGTTCCTTTAGATTGTTCTATTGAAATTTTAAATTAATGGACTGAAGTGAAAAATTTAGCTAAAATATAGAGTTAACCTCTTAGTTATGCAAGAAAATTTAAGGCTGAATTTAAATGTTCTATGTTGCCATTCCAAATTCATCAGGAGGCAATTATTTTGGAATATACCTAGAGTAAATTCTACAGATTTTATTTCATATATTTAAGCACTTTGTAGAAGATTATGTTGGAGAACTTTTTTAGAAGTCTGATTTTTAACCTCTGTATTCTGTACAATAATATTTCACTGTAAAGTGTTTTCAGTAAAGTTGATCTTCAGTGTATTTACCGATTTCAGAATAATAGATTTTTAAAATGGTAACTTTTTTTCTAATGTGAAGGGCCAGTCTTGAGAATAGTTGATGAATTTTTTTATTTAATAGAGCAGTCTTTTTTAATTGGATGAAAATAGCCCTTGATCAAGTACAGTAAAATTAGTATTGACTTAGTTGAATCAAGGAGGAGCCATAATTGAGTGGGGACCAAGAAGAAGCGCAAAAGTGGCATTATACGCACATACATACACGTATCAGACTGTATACATACAAAAGAAAAAAATTAAGAATATCAGGTATAAATTGAGGACATGACAGCAGTTGAAATGTATTATATCATGGCAAAAACCTCAGTAGGCTACAGCTTTTGGAGAGGACTCTCATTATAAGTAGTGAAGCTTGATTTATTAAGATAATTTTTTATATTTACAAAAGTAGTAAACTTAAAAAAAAATTAAGAGTACCATCCTAATTCATAGAAAATGTTAACATTTTAGTGTGTCTAATCTTTTCTGTGGGTGTAAATAAAAATATGTATATACAGGCACATAGGAAATTACATAGAAATTGGATCAGATTCTTTGAAGGCTGCTTTTCTTTCCTCCTATGTATTTTGGACATTTTCAACGTCTGTACACATAGATCCATCTCATTCTTTTTTTTTAAGTTGGAGTCAGGCTCTGTCACCCAGGCTGGGATGCAGTGGTGTGCTCTTGGCTCACTGCAACCTTCACCTCCCGGGTTCAAGCGATTCTCCTGTGTCAGCCTCCCAAGTAGCTGGGACTACAGGTGCCCGCCACCATGCCCAGCTAATTTTTGTATTTTTAGTAGAGATGGGGTTTTGACATGTTGGCCAGGCTGGTCTTGAACTCCTGACCACAAGTGATCCACCTGTCTCGGCCTCCTAAAGTGCTGAGATTACAGGCATGAGCCACCTCGTCCGGCCTCAGTCCATCTCATTCTTATGAATGGCTGTAGAATTATGTTGCAGGTGTACATCTGATTTATTCCCATTTTTTTAAATCTTATAAAGGCAATGGATTGACCATCCTTTTATTTATGGTTGCATTAAGAGAGTTTTTCTGTGGAATAAATTATTTAAATTGATGGGTCATTGATAAATATATATACATTTAACATTTTCATAGAAAACACCAAATTATGCTTTATAAAAGTTATACCAAATTATTGGCTTAGTTATTCTGTATTCTTCCATCATGAAAAATGCATCTCGTGTTCATTTTATATTAGCTGATTGAATAAATGGTGATATTGAGCACACTCCCCCTTCCTTTTGAATGCCATACTTGTTTTATGAATTGTCTTTTGATGTCCATTGACATGGTCTCTATTGGGTTTTTCATTCTTTTCCATTGTGTTGAATAGTGGTAAGAACGCACAAGCTTTTTTAGTCAGATGAATCTAGGTTTGAATTCTAGCTTCATACCAATTAGATGAGGGACTTCAATGAGATACTTTAGCTGGTTTACTAACTTTTAAAAAATAATGTTACTTTGAAATAATTTCACTTCCAGAAATGTATGAAGAACAATGGAGAACTTCTGTATACTTTACTCAGAACCACCAGTTTTTAACATTTTGCCACATCTGCATTTCTCTTTCTGTGTATATTCACACAGGCACGCACACACATTTTTTTTCTGAGCCATTTGAGAGTGGGTTACATACCTGTTGCCTTTTATAGTTTATATCTTTTGATACTTTGGTGAATATTTTCTAAGAACAAGGATATTTTGTTACATATCTATCAGCTTGCTAAACTTCTTTCACACGGTGGCACACAAACTGATAACTATTTATACAAGAGACTACTTGAGGCTAAAGGGTTAAAAAGGATCAACATCTTGGCACACTTATAACCCTTTCTACCATGCTAGTATGCTGTGGCAAAACTAGGAAGGCCTTATTTAAGCTCTGAGTTATTTCATCTGTAAAATTATGATGTTAATTAATACTTTTCTGTTAGGATTGTTGTGAGAATTAAATGGGATATTGTATGTAATGCTTAACACATAACAAACACTCAACAAATGAACTTTTTGTGTGTTAGGAAAATGTTACAGGTTATGAGTATTTTTTCCCTGTTTTTTTAACATTGTTAAAAGCTTTACAGTCTTAGGTGATCAAAATCGTTATCTTCATTTTTATGTTTTTTATCTTTCAAGCAAGCTCAGTGAGCTAAAATGATTAATTATTATGTTTTCATCAGATATATTTATGGATTCAGTGTTTTATATTTTAATCTTGGATTCATTTGGAGTCTGCCACGGTAGGAAAAACATGAGGTAAAAGCCAACTTGTTTTTTTTTTTTGAGTCAGTTTTGCTCTGTCACCCAGGCTGGAGTGCAGTGGCGTGATCTCTGTTCAGTGCATCCTCTGCCTTCCGGATTCAAGCAGTTCTCCCACCTCAGCCTCCCGAGTATCTGGGACTACAGGGACATGCCACCGTGCCCAGCCACTTTTTGTATTTTTTAGTAGAGATGGGGTTTCACCATATTAGCCGGGCTGGTCTCAAAATCCTGACCTCGTGATCCGCCTGCCTCAGCCTCCCAAAGTGCTGGGATTACAAGCGTGAGCCAATGCGCCCAGCCTTAGCCAACTATTTTTTTTTTTTTTTTGAGACGGAGTCTTGCTCTGTCGCCCAGGCTGGAGTGCAGTGGCCAGATCTCAGCTCACTGCAAGCTCCGCCTCCCGGGTTTACGCCATTCTCCTGCCTCAGCCTCCGGGGTAGCTGGGACTACAGGCGCCCGCCACCTCGCCCGGCTAGTTTTTTGTATTTTTAGTAGAGACGGGGTTTCACCGTGTTAGCCGGGATGCTCTCGATCTCCTGACCTCGTGATCCGCCTGTCTTGGCCTCCCAAAGTGCTGGGATTACAGGCTTGAGCCACCGCGCCTGGCCTAGCCAACTATTTTTAAATAGAAATATAGTTTGGGTGGCAAGAAGACCAGACAATTGCTTTTTGTTATTTTTTTGTTCTAGAATGAAGTATTTTGGGAGTTAAGAGCTGAGAGCTGATGTGTTTCGTGTAAGGAGACAAGGAAAGAGAAGAAGAGAACTTGAAGATGCTTAGGAGAGGATTTTATTAGAGAAGGCTAAGAGGATTGCTGGCAATGTTGAGTATTCATTTGAGGTTGATGATCATGAGTTTATAGTTTTGCCAGTTTGCCCAGTTGTGCCATTTTCTTTACCAGCACTCAGCTATATGTGTACAGGCATGGATTAGTTAGGTATTTGCTCAGCCAGGATTGTTAATTTGCCAGGTGACTGACATGCAGGGAAGAAAAGAAGTGCAAGAAAGGTAAAGGTATTTGTTAGGGAGTGAATATAACAATGATCTGTGGAATTCTAAGCTAGGTGAAGAAAGTAAAAATGAGAAAGGATCAGTGTGGGTAGTGGTGGAGTTGAAACATTGAAGTTTCTGATGAGGTCAAATAGTTTTTACCACAGGGATATGTGACCAAAGCAGCTGAAAGGTTAACAGGTAATTGTCACAGAATAAGGTGTCTGAATTTTACCTTTTTTTTTTTTCGTTCAGGGGTGGGGCTAGGATGCTGTGGTTTCTGGGGGCAGTAAGGTTAGAATCAGGGATTTTGACATCAAGATGTTGGATTGGTTGTCCATATAGATGTTGAAGCTAATGAAGACAAGAAAGACTGAGCCAATGTTCAAATCTTCTGTGATGGAGAAGTAACAGGAGGTAAAAAAGTGACTTCAGTAAGAAGAGTTGCGAAAGAAGGGATGGTGTCCTCATCCCAAGCTCCAGCAGCTGGTTCCAGCCAATGCTGTTTAGCACTTGAGAGGAAACAGGCATCAATAAGTTAACACATTGGGGAGAATTAGGCCGAAGCTGATCAGTAGGTGACTACTTAAGGTAGTCCAGTATTTGTTGATTAAACTTTGTTGTGTCCTGCAAAGCACAATTGTTGCTTTTTATAGCTTAATTGCTTTTTGGCATCTGAGGTCATAGTTCATGGTTTATCGTAGGGTAGAACAGCCATTTATAAGTATAGATCATTTGTAAATTAGGGGAACCTGACATATTTTTTGGAAATGCCTTGTTACTCAGCCAGTTATGCCATTATTTCACAGTCTAGTACACCTGGGTTTACATAATGATGCTACCTCTGATTAGTTCTGTGATCTTAGACAAGTCATATACCCTCGCTGAACGTAAAATTTCATCAACCGTAAAATGGAACAAGAATATCAGTAGAATTTTTACGAGGATTTGAAAATGATAGGGCAATCTCTTGAGTAATACTAAATGTGATATACAATAAGCTCTTAATATTAGTTGTGTACATTAGCCCTAGTACCTTTCACGTAGTGGTTTTTAAATCTGTTTTGGTGCCGCTAATATTTCTCTATCTTCAGAAATATCTGTTTGGAAATATTTAACAGACTATTTTATTAAAGACTGTCCACTGAAAGTATCTCTTGTGTAATAGCCAGATTAGAATGACTTGGTAAAATTGTTCCTTATTTTGTAGTAAAATGGTTTTAGTTATCATTTCTGAATTAAAAGCCATTGCTGTTGGGTCATGAATAAAATACCGTAAATAAAACAGTGCTCTTAGACTTTGTCAGCTCCTGGCCTACAGAGTGTTTAACTGTTTAGTGACTTCAGGCAAATGATTATTTTATTTGTAATTTTTAAAAAAATGGTAAAACTGCTCTTTACACACCAATGTTTATGAGGATCAGATCATTTCCTCATGTGAAAAGTGTGCTATACACCTTGCTGTTTAATGTAAACTTTTGTTTTTATGGTTCATACTTTATGTTCTTTTTTAGTTCTAAATGAGTACCTTGACATTTGACATATTGTGGTGCCTGTTTTTGTTTTTTCTGTATGATCTCTGCTTTAGTTTTCATAATGACTTAAAAATATGTGACATTCAATAGCAACTTGGTTCTCTGTTTTAGTAGAGAACCGGGGGAGTTTGAAATGTAGATTTAATTGCAGATTCATTTGTTTATTTCTCTTTTTTTTTTCCGTAACAGGGCTGATGGAGTTATGAGAACAATGAACACAGAAAAACTCCTTAAAACTGTACCAATTATTCAGAATCAAATGGATGCACTTCTTGATTTTAATGTAAGTTGATTTATGCTTTTGTAATTTAAGATTTTAAAAAATTAAGTCATTATAATTAATGAGAATTTTTAACCTCAAGTTTTCACAGACTCTAGTTTTTCTCACTGATATCCTATATGGCTAAGGATTTTCTATAAAATAGTCTCAAGTCAAATTACTTTTTGATTTTTATGACTCTTTTGGATTTCTTTAGTGCTTCTCTGGCTCTAGAATTTTAAAATATACAAGCTAAAGTGGTGAAAGGATTGATCTGAAAATATATTTTCTTTTAATAATGACTTTTAGATTTTAAAAATGTACAGGGGTATTTTTTAAATGAATAGCCAACTTAATATTTTGTTTTTGTCTATTTAATGGGACTCAAAGCGTGACAGTTATTCAGAAAAAATTTAAATAGCACTTATAATAGCCTGTTATGTAGCTATTGCCCAAGGGCATTGTGTTCCCTAGAATTTTTATTTTAATGACCATGACTTCATCCAAGCTGCCAGCTTTGTCATTTATTTATAATATGTTAGAAGTTAGCATTTTCAACTCTGTTCTGTTTTTTTGGCATCTATCTTACAATGTTTTGTTTATTATTTATTTGACATTTTGTTTTAGAGATTATGATTGCGAGTTAGTGAATGGAACTGTGACAGTTTCATGCTGAAATAGATTTTTCCTTTAAATTGTTTAATTGCTAGTTTTTAAGCTTCTTCAGGACAGGAACTAGGTCTCTTTTGTTCTCTGTTGTACCCCCATTGCCTATTAACGTGGCACATAGTAAGTGTTGAGTAAACATTCAATAAATCTTACAGGTATTTCATAGACTAGAACAGAGATTATCCAACTATAGCTCACTGCCTATTTTTGTATGTTTTATAAGTGGTTGAAAATAATTAAACGATATTTTGTAACAGGTGGAAATTATATGAAATTCCAGCTTCAGTGTCCTCAATAGTATTATTGGAACACAGCCAGCCTCACTGGTACATATTATCTATGGCTGTTTCATGTCACAACAGCAGAGTTGAAAAGTTGTGACAGACTGTGTGGCCCACAAAGTCTAAAATATTTACCATCTGACCCTTTACAAAAAAAAGTTTGCTGACCCCTGCTCTAGAAGGCATGGGGTTTTGATGCAGTTATTCAACATTATTTTGGTTTATATAGAAGCTCATGGTCCAACCATGCATATTTTTCTTAATATATTGTATTTGTATAAAATTTCTTCTTCTTTTCAATGTCTATATCGTACTTTGTTATATATAACAATTTATCTGATCCTCCTGTTGATAGATGTTTAGTTTTTCTGTTTTTTTAACCTAAACAGTGCTGCACTCAATTCTCTCTCCTCTCTCTGTCTCTTGTCTCTGTCTGTGTGTGTGTGTGTGTGTGTGTCCATTTGTAAACCTATTTCAATAGGGTTAACACCCAGAAAAAGAATTTGGTGGTTCAAATAATACAAGCATTTACATTTTTAATAAATATTGCTTCTATTGCAAAAGGGTGAGCCACTACTCAACAGGTGTCTGTTTTTGCTTTTTCATCTTTTTTTTGTCGTTTTTTTGAGACAGCGTTTTTCTCTGTCACTCAGACTGGAGTGCAGTGGCGTGATCATAGCTCGTTGCAGCCTCCAACTCCTGGGCTCAAGCATTCCTGCCACCTCAGCCTCCTGAGTAGCTGAGACTACAGGGCTACACCACCCTGTTCAGCTACTTTTTCTTGGTTTTAGTTTTTTATAGAGAGGAGGTCTTGCTATGTTGCGCAGGCTGGTCTCATTTTAAACTGCCAGGCTCAAGCAATCCTCCTGCCTTGGCCTTATGACGTGCTGCGACCACAGGCATGAGCTACCATGTTCTTTTTTTTTTTTTTCATTCTTATGGGCACTGAGTAATATAGTCTGATGTTCAGGAAAGGATATTTTAGTAATTTGATTTGATTATTATATTTTGATTTACCTGATAAGTGAAGTTGTATTTCTTTTCATGTTATTGTCCATATGTATTTTTTATATTATAAATTGCTTTCATTTACTTTATTTATTATTAGGATTCTCCCTATATAATGGACATCAACTCTACTAGATGGTCTGCAGATACTTTTTTTTTTTAAACCAGTTTTTTGTTTGCCATTCAATTTTGTGCTTAGTTTTTCTATATATAACAACGAGTTAATTTTCATGTGCTAAAAAAGAACTTGGAATTAATTTGGTTTATCTTTTTTATTTATTCCTTGAGATAAAACTAAAAATATTTCCAATATTCTTATTAGTCAAATGAGTACAATTATTTGGTTACAGCAGAATTTAATAATAATAATAAATAATATTTATTTATATGGTAGCTACTGCACTAGGATCTTTATGTATGTATTAGAGAAAATAAATGTCTTTTTCACTAACATGCCTAATGCTGGAATTTACTGTACTTTAATTTGAAGGAAGTCTTTCTGTGTCATTTAAAACCTAAGATTAGCTAATTTTATTTTCCAATTTTTCCCCAGGTTAATAGCAATGAACTTACAAATGGGGTAATAAATGCTGCCTTCATGCTCCTGTTCAAAGATGCCATTAGACTGTTTGCAGCATACAATGAAGGAATTATTAATTTGTTGGGTAAATACTGCTGTAGCTTAGTAACATTTCTTATCTTGTGTCATATGGATAAATAATATTGACTGAGTCGTTACTTAAAGCTGTCTAAAAATTTATTATGATATATTCATTCATTGTAACAATTAATTTGGAGAAAAGAGTTTTATACCTGATTATTTCTGCAAGTGATTACATACTTTTATACCCAGGATGTTCAGCAAGTTGAACTTTATTTTTTAGATATATCTGTGTTTTTTCTACCCATTTTGTTAATTTTTAGAAATACAAAAGTGCCTTTAAAATTTAGCTGGGTTAAGATAGTAGTAAGTTTTAGGCTGAGGCAGGAGAATTGCTTGAACCCAGGAGGCAGAGGTTGCAGTGAGCCTAGATCTTCCCTGTGTACTCCAGCCTGGGCAACAAGAGCGAAACTCTGTTTGAAAAAAAAAAAAAAAAAAGGTAATTTTATGTTATATGTATTTTACCACAATAAAAAAAGATGGAAAAAAATTTTTTTTTGTCCCAGAAAAATATTATTTTCTCATAATCGACTCCATAATGAACTTTTTAAAAAATTTAAATCTGTTTTTTATAGTCTGAAGTAACATGGACTTACTCAGGGATGCTTTAATCTATAGGGATAGGGAAATTTGGCTTATTTTTTCACAAGTGAAAAATAAAGATTTTTCTATAAAGCTTTAGAAGGCGTAGTCTTCCATACTATAATTAGTATAAATTAACCTCTTTACTCCTATGTATACATTAAACTTAAATGAACTTTCTGAGTGACATTTGGGCATAGTTAAGTTGTTATCTTAGATAATACACTATTAGTAAGAAGATTGAAAATAGATGTTAGTGCTGTTTTAAACAGGGTCAAGTGTAATACGTGTTTACACACAAATATATACCTAGGGAATTGTGAGGAAAAGTATTGTGGCACAGACTAGGAATATGAGTAGGGTCAAGTAATGTTTCTATTTTTTAATATAATAGCAGCTCTATTCTAATTTACTTTACATACCTAAGCTAGCTTAACAGTGATATTTTTCTAGCAGAGTGTGTATGCTTTTTTAGAGACCTATTTGGAGCTATTACCTACTCTTTTTTCCTTTTTTGGGTGTTATATTTTGATGTGAACAAAAGAATTTTTACATTTATTTTGTCAGAAAAATATTTTGATATGAAAAAGAACCAATGCAAAGAAGGTCTTGACATCTATAAGAAGTTCCTAACTAGGATGACAAGAATCTCAGAGTTCCTCAAAGTTGCAGAGGTAAACTGTCTTTATGTGACTATCTCCTAACTTGCCTTTTTGTCTGTAAGTATGGATTTTGAAGTCATCACTTACTATCCAAATAAAATAAATGTCTTAAATTTAGTATTCAGTGATACTGTTATACTGTATTGAGTTCTGTGCCAAGATATGAATATGATAAAATAGTGAATAAAATATATGCTGTATATTTTATTCAGTAGCGAGTATTGAAAAGTTACCTGTTTTTAAATTGTTTACTTCTCTGTAAAATTGAGTAGGTGACATACAGTAGTGCCATAGATTTTTATAGTTGGAATTAATCATATATTTGAGAATGTTTATTGTTAAATGTGGTAGAGAATATCCAGTATCAGTGCAGGTTTCTTTTCAGTGAGACAGCTGGAGCCACATAGTTCAAAATGTTTTCGTTGGCCGGGCACTGTGGTTCAGACCTGTAATCCCAGCGTTTTGGGAAACTGAGGTGGGTGGATCACCTGAGGTCAGGTGTTCAAGACTGGCCAACATGGCAAAACCCCGTCTATACTAAAGATACAAATATTAGCCAAGCGTGGTGACAGGCACCTATAATCCCAGCTACTCAGGAGGCTGAGGCAGGAGAATCACTTGAGCCTGGGAAGCGGAGGTTGCAGTGAGCTGAGATTGCACCACTGCACTCCAGGCTGGGCGACAGAGCAAGACTCTGTCTCAAAAAAAAAAAGCTTTTGTTCCCCGACAGAAATGAATTTTGTGTATTTATTATCCTTGATTGTGAAAACCATTAATGTAGGTAATAGGATAATCTCATTTTGCAGCTCTGCTTAAAAATAATTTTCTGAAATTGTGACAGAAGGCAAGTGTGGTAATACTTACAGGCATTATCTTGCTACTACAGAGGCGTTCTTAAGGGTTTTTTTGTTTGTTTGTTCTCCCATTCTCCAGCCTCTACCCATCTCCACCAAAGATTTCTTCCTAGGATAATTTGCTCAATTATGTCAAAGTAGTTACTTTGGAATTAGCAAGTTAGTGATTCTAGGCTTTATTACTGTGGTGATATATAATTCTATATTAGAAACAATCAGACAGAACAGGATGATCAGACAATAGGTTTATTATTAATCTGCCGTTTGATGAAGCCTACTGAAATTCATTTTGAATTTAAAAATGTTTCAAGGAGAAAGATCCTTTCCATTTTTTAAGGGTTAGTCACATATTAAAACAGAAGAAGGTGGTGGTTATGCTGTGATTCTAGTAAATTCTTTAAATAAGTTTTAATTTGTTGACATTCCCTCTTGGCCTTTTATGTTCTTTGCATTTGGTAGTTGTAGTAAAAAGTTAAGTGTTTTTTTTTTTTTTTTTTTTTTTAAGACAAAGTCTTGCTCTTGTCCCTAGGCTGGAGGGCAATGGCGCAATCTTGTCTCACTGCAACCTCAGCCTCCTGGGTTCGAGCGATTCCGCTGTCTCAGCCTCCCGAGTAGCTGGGATTACAGGTGCCTGCCACCACACCCAGCTAATTTTTGTATTTCTACTAGAGACAGGGTTTCACCATGTTGGCCAGGCTGGTCTTGAACTCTTGACCTCAGGTGATCTGCCCACCTCGGCCTCCCAAAGTGCTGGGATTACAGGCATCAGTCACGGCACCCGGCCCAAACTTAAGTTGTAAGCCCCCTCTGTACTCCAGATCTGCTGTTAAGTTATTCTTAGGTGGGATAGACTCTCTGCTATCTATAATTTTTTTTTTTTTTTTGAGACAGAGACTTGCTCTGTCACCCAGGCTGGAGTGCCATGGCGTGATCTCGTCTCGCTGCAACCTCTGCCTCCCAAGATTCTCCTGCCTCAGCCTCCCGCATAGCTGGGATTACAGGTGCCCGTCACCACACCCAGCTGATTTTAGAGATGAGGTTTCACCATGTTGGCCAGGCTAGTCTCGAGGTCCTGACCTCAAGTAATCAACCCACTGTGACCTCCCAAAGTGCTCGGATTATAGGCATAAGCCACCACACCCAGCCTGCTCCATATGATTTAAGAAAAATATGAAGAGTCCCTTGCCTTAAAATATTCTGTTATGAGACTGTCTCTGGGCTTGCAGTTTAATTAGAATGCCTTAGTTCCTGGAAGAAGGCAAGAGTAACCTCTTGAAACATGTTTGAAGAGGACAAATATATCAGGCAGTGATTAGTAACATCTGAGTAATAATGAATTTATCAGGTTTTTTTTTTTTTTTTCTTTTTGCTGAGACGGAGTCTGGCTCTGTTTCCCAGGCTGGAGTGCAGTGGCGTGATTGTTCCCTGCTCACTGCACCCTCTACCTCCTGGGTTCAAACGATTCTCCTGCTTCAGCCTGCTGAGTAGCTGGAATTACAGGTGCCTGCCACCATACCTAACTAATTTTTTTATTTTTAGTAGAGATGGGGTTTCACTGTGTTAGCCAGGATGGTGTCGATCTCCTGACTTCGTGATCCTCACACCTCGGCCTCCCCACATGCTGGGATTACAGGTGTGAGCCACCGTGTATCTGGCCTTTATCAGATTTTCTACTGACATCATTCTGAGACCAACCCCTGAGAGGTCACAAAAGGGAGGGAAACTGATTAGAAAATGAAACACAGCCATGGGACAGAAAACAGTTTTCTAATTTGGATGCTAGAATACACGGGAACCATTTCTTTTTTTTTGCTAGAAATTGCCTAGGGCCTGAGCATCATGAAAGTGTATTGGAATTGCTTTGTGAAGACAGTTATATCCTGATTAGATATCACTTGACATTTTTGTAAACCTGGCCTACCTGATGGAACATGAGTTTTTAAAGTGTTATCTGTGGTGATTTCTAGGGAAAACATGTTTTATGGAGAAAGACAAAGTCGATGTCTTCAGGTTTGTTTCTTAAATTTTTTTTTTTGTTTTCCATCAAAGAGCTTGTTCATGGTCAGGCTTTCTCATTCTTAACATATTTGTCATATTACACATAAAAGAGAGGGGAGTTTTCAGATTGTGACAAGGTAGCTTATATATAGGTATAGGGATGGTGACTTAGATTTGTTGACTTTCCAACTCTAGTTTCCCTACTGTTAACAACTTCTAAGGCCACCAGATAATATCTAAGCCATTGGAAATGTTGAGTATTTTTGGAGATTAAATATTTTCCTGATTCTTAAGAAGTCTGTTTAAAATATTACTGGTATTAGCCGTGATGTCATTTTTCCAAATTTTATTTATAAAATATTTTTATTGTAATTTATTAAATACAATGCTTCTTCTTACAGCAAGTTGGAATTGACAGAGGTGATATACCAGACCTTTCACAGGTAAGTATGTTGTTAAAATATCAATCCACTATCTGTTGTGTATGAGCTGTGAAGAGTATTAAGATAAGTAACATGTAGCCCCCATTGTCAAAGGGATCAGTGCAGGTTTTGACCAATTTTAACATTTTGATGTATTCCTAAAGATTGTTCTAACATTATGACCACATAAAACGATCTGCTTGCCACTTACATTTGTGGCCTACCTACTGTCATGCCATTTATTTAATCTCTTGAATCAATGTTTCTTTCCCATCATCATCATTTAAAAAAGAGAAAAAAAAAAACTTTTTGGAACCTGAATTTAGAAAATGATATTTAGAAAAACAATTTTCACTATACTGCTGGTAGAGAATTATACAGTATTTATTTTTCCTGTTTTAAACTTCCACTTTGACTGTTTGACTCAGTTGGGAGAATTAAATAGGGATAAACCTCAAAACATAATATTAGATTAAGAGAGGAGGGTTTGGGATATGTCCAAATTTCAGTCTCAGCTGTGCCATTGGCTGGCCCTGTGACTTTGGGGAAGTTACTTTCTATGCTTTAGTTTCATCATCTGTAAAATGAAGATACTACATACAGTACTTACCTCATACAGTAAGTAGTTCAGGGGATTAAATAAGTTAATGCCAAAAAAAAAAAATTTAGAGCATTAAGCACACTCAACTAATGTTGGCTGTTTTAATATTGTCTTTATTATCACCATCGTCTTCAAAAAGTTTCTTGGAAACAAACTTCATACCTGCTGGTTGTTGTGGCTTATTCTCTGTTTTCTTTACCTGAGTATCAAGAATGAAGGTACCTGGCATAAACTATCCTTGTAACATTTCCGTCAACTCTCTCAACTGTTGACATCTGTT
Organism: Piliocolobus tephrosceles; assembly: GCF_002776525.5. NCBI lineage: Eukaryota > Metazoa > Chordata > Mammalia > Primates > Cercopithecidae > Piliocolobus > Piliocolobus tephrosceles. Next base: position 76,213,039 of record NC_045446.1, on the reverse strand, counting down.
TTACCTTGTTTTGAATTGTTCCAGGACATTTTTTTTTGAGATGGAGTCTCGCTCTGTCACCCAGGCTGGAGTGCAGTGGCCGGATCTCAGCTCACTGCAAGCTCCGGCTCCCGGGTTCACGCCATTCTCCTGCCTCAGCCTCCCGGGTAGCTGGGACTACAGGCGCCGCCACCTCGCCCGGCTAGTTTTTTGTCGTTTTTAGTAGAGACGGGGTTTCACCGTGTTAGCCAGGATGGTCTCGATCTCCTGACCTCGTGATCTGCCTGTCTCGGCCTCCCAAAGTGCTGGAATTACAGGCTTGAGCCACCGCACCTGGCCTCCAGGACATTTTTTTAATGTTTCTTTTTGACATAGAGTTTTGCTCTTGTTGCCTAGGCTGGAGCGGCGGTGGCATGATCTCAGCTCACTGCAACCTCCACTTCCTGGGTTCAAGTGATTCTCCCATCTCAGCCTCCTAAGTAACTGGGATTACAGTCTTAAGCCACCATGCCCAGCTAATTGTTGTATTTTTAGTAGAGATGGAGTTTTGCCATGTTAGCCAGGCTGGCCTCAAACTCCTGACCTCAGGTGATCCGCCCGCCTAGGCTTCCCAAAGTGTTGAGATTACAGGCGTGAGCCACCACGTCCGGCCTCCAGGACATCTTTTAAACGCCTTGTTAACAGTTATTACTGAGTTTCTCTGTACTCACTTGTTCAGATTCTTCCCTCTAATGTCAAGGCTAAGAGTATGCAATAAATCTAGTCGTGGGTTATATGTAAGTAAAGAATCCTGTATATGTCCACTTGAAATAAATTGGCTTTATTAAGAGCAAGCACATTATTCTGGGTTGAACATGAGATAAGTCATTGCTTGAATAACGTATAGTAGAAAATGATTTGGCAACTTTAGATTCCCCTGTTACCCACCCCATTTGTTATGCTTCCCTTATGTTTTATTTAAAATTCATTGTCCTCAGGATAGATGTAGAAGTTACAGGCCGTCATCATGTGTCTGTGTATGTTAATATTCACCCTATTGTAATTAGAATGGGTTCTTTAACCTCCGTTCCTCTTTTCCTCTGTATTGATGATCTCTGAGCAAAGGAAACTTGCCAGGCATTCTTTGGGTGATTGAGAAAGTTTTCAAAAGTGAATAAAACAAAGCTGTTTACACTTTAGGGAAGATGGTGGTAATGCAGAAGAGTGGAAATTTGAGATTATTTACTCTTTTTTTTGTTATATATTCTTTTAAGGTGTAAAGTATCACATTTTCTTCACTCTTTTGGGTTTTGTTGAGGGAGGGGGAGAAAAGATAGGCTTTTGCTTTGTCACCCAGGCTGGAGCGCATTGACAAAATCATGGATCACTACATCCTCAACCTCCTAGGCTCAAGTAATCCTTAGCCTCAGCCTCCTTAGTAGCTGGTATCACAGGCATATGCCACCACACCCAACTAATTTTTAAATTTTTTTGTGGAGACAGGGTCCCCTTATATTCCACAGGCTGGTCTCAAACAACTGGGCTCAAGCAGTCGTTCCACCTCTACTTCCCAAAGTGTTGGGATTACAGGTGTGAGTCACTGTGTCCAGCCTCCTCACTGTTTGTCATGTGGATTTGACTTTCAAAGAATAGCCAGATATATTTAGAAGGGATTTTAGAAATGGTTTGTCTTACTTATCATAACTTGGTAATTTAATATTTTTATTTGTAAGCCACAGCTTAAACCCTTCAGAAAAAAGATAAACTACAGTTTCTATGACCAGAGTTTCAGTTTAGGATTTGGTACCATAGTAGTTAATTATGTAGTCTTTAAAGTCAGAGATACCTTCCCTATCTTGGCTTCTGTTGTGTATCAAATGTGTGAACTTGGACAGATAACTTAATCTTCACTGTCTCAGGTAGTTTATCTGTAAAATGGATATACCAGTAGTGTCTGCTTCATAGATTCAGTGACTACTACAAGGTAGCTAGCATAGTACCTGTTGTGTGAGGAGAGCTTTTAAAATGTTAATCACTATCATCAACATCCTCCTTATTTCTGAAAGTTCTAAAGACAGTGCTTTGCTTGCTGATTAGCAAACATTTTTGCTGGAGCTGTAGGAAGTGCATGTGTACTCTCATTTCAACAAAGAAGTTCATCTTCCAATGTAGTATTTGGTTTTAAATGGTTTTCTACTGTATCTCCCTTGGGCTAAGGTCCTGGTATATAGAGGAAATAGTGGAAGAAAGAAGTTATTAAAGTCATAAATGATAGAGAAATTAGTAGGTATTGCCCCTTTAACTATTTTAACTGTATTTCAAATCCTATAGAATATTTAGGGTAAGTAAACGCTACCGATACATTTGCTTCACTTCTAGTGGGCAGTTCTTAGTCTGCACACCGAAGAGATTTATTCCAGAGTCATGTTTGAACACATTCAGTTGCTCAGCAGTGCTTATTAAGTACCTTCTGCATGCTCAGTAGTGTGTCTAGCTTTTAGGAGTATGGTTTTACTTTAAAATTTAAGTACTTGCAAGATTTTAAAAAAATGTTTCATGTTTACATAGTTTTCTGTTCTTAATGTTTTTGGTAATGTTTCTTAATATTTCCGACTAGGTCATGTTTGTATAATAAAAGTAAGATTGTCATTCTCATTAAGTAGCTAAAACTCCACTGTTAATTAGTACATGAAGAACATACCTGTTTATTTTTGTTGCTCTCTGATTAGATGATACTTGATTTAATTTGACCAGTGGCCTAATTATCGTGAAATTCTTAATATTTGTACAATTGCAGGCCCCCAGCAGTCTTCTTGATGCTTTGGAACAACACTTAGCTTCCTTGGAAGGAAAGAAAATCAAAGATTCTACAGCTGCAAGCAGGTACATCATTCTTTGTAGGACAAAGAGCAAGAGTGATTTTTCTGAGGGAGTAGATGAAATCAGCTCAAGTTCCAAGCTATTTAATTTCTCTTTATCTTGATTTGATTTTCTATAAAATGGGTTTAATCGTATTATCAACCTCATAGAATTAGTATCAGGATTAAATGGATTAATACATGCAAATTCTTGAAATAGTTTCTGACCTTCAATAAATGTCAGCATCTGTTAAGATAATGACAGTGACTGCATAGTTTAGAATTGTGTTTATGATGTCAAAATTTCTCCTAAAGATGTTAGTGCATTGTTTTGTATGATGCTTTATAGTTATAAGATACTTTTTTTTTCTTTTTCTTTTTCCCCGCTGAGACAGAGTCTCACTCTGTTGCCCAGGCTGGAGTGCAGTGGCACAATCTCAGCTCACTTGCAACTTCAACCTCCCGGGTTCAAGAGATTCTTCCACCTCAGCCTCCCAAGTAGCAGGGACTACAGATGCATGCCACCACACCTGGCTAATTTTTGTATTTTTAGTAGAGACAGGGTTTCACCGTGTTGACCAGGCTAGTCTTGAACCCCTGAAATCAAGTGATTGGCACACCTCAGCCTCCCAAAGTGTTGGGATTACAGGCATGAACCACCGTGCCGGGCCTATAATTACAAGATACTTTTATATAAATTTGCTCAGTCCTAACAATAGCCTTGTGAAGTATGTAGTAGCAATGCTGGGACTCAAACCTAGAATATCAGACATCAAATTGCATCATTTCTGTCTAATGCCAGTTCATGGGGTTGATTATTGATATTTTATATTTTAATCACTTTATTATGTTTTAAGCTAATTCCTCAGACTAAGACCAGTTAACTTAGCAAATTGAAAGTAACACATATCATTTCATATCAATCTGGTAACATGATTTTTGCATTGGGTTAAGAAATTACTTGAGTTACTCTGATGTTCTCATATGAAGCTTTTTTTAAAACAGCATGAAGAAGGAATTTGTATGGTGAGAACTTTCCTTTGGTTATTTTTAGACTTTCTGATTGTTTTAGAACTTTAGTCTTTCTTTTAGTAATAAAATTTAAATAATTTTCAAAGGAAAATGCCATTATTGGATTTTAGTACTTATTTTTAATCCTAGATTTGTACTTTGAATTTTCTAGTAGGATTTTTGAAGTAGCAATCAAAACAATAAGTCTCATTTATTTGAGAGAATAATGAAGGCAAGAGCCATGTAGTTCAGGTGCACCAATTTACCTGAAATGTTTATCATAAAATGTATTGGTTTTCTTGCATTTCTGTCACAACTATGTCACTCTTCCTTTGTCTTCTGAGTTGTACCTTTTTAGTGGCTTATTTATAATACTAATTTTACGTAAAATTTAGAAGAGTTTTTACCACTTTATGTGCTTAGAGTAGAAACTAATGATGTTTAGTTTGTGGTAAAAGGAAAATTAGTAAAGCTCAAGGTAGTTCTTCAGGTTAGAATTCTTTACCACTTGTTTTACTTAGCCTAGAGTTAACATTTGGAAAGTTAATGTTGAGGTTTACAGTGTGGATACTTTTTTGATAAAAGGGAAAGGAGGTGGCTTGCCAGTGAAAGATGATACATTGTATGTGTATATTAAAAAGGAAATTCTAGCTTGGCAAAAGGGCAGCACATAGAAAGATGCCAGATGTCCTGGTGACTAGATTGAAACCAGTCTTCTTTTGAGGGAACCTGAAGTCCTCTGGGAATGTTGTTATAGGTGAAACATACCTAGACCTCCGTTACGTATTACTCGTATGCATGTTTTGGTGTTCTGTGGCACTGCCGAAACGTAGGCTGTAAATTAGCAGAGGGTTTTCCCTGTGATAAGCTCAGCACTTTTTCCCATCAGGGATTTTGTGGGAGTATGTGGGCTCTTTCCCAATTGCATTGGTTTCCTCTCTTGGGGCTTGGAAGAGGCAATGTGCCCCACTCTCTTGTGAACCCTTCCAAAGTCAAACATTTACTCTAAAAGCAGTGAGTGTTTATGTAAGTCAAGATTTTTCTAATTGCTTTAATCCCGTAGATCACTGGGTGGAATATTTCATCTGAAGTACTGGGTTTGAATCCAGAAGTTAAGTTTATAATTATAGTGCCTATTCATGGCAAGGTTGCCAGACCATTTCCTGACCTGGGTGTAATGTGAAGTGTTTAGCAAAAAGCCAAATTATCTCTATTCAATTATCCTAGGGCAACTACGCTTTCCAATGCAGTGTCTTCCCTGGCAAGCACTGGTCTATCTCTGACCAAAGTGGATGAAAGGGAAAAGCAGGCAGCATTAGAGGAAGAACAGGCACGTTTGAAAGCTTTAAAGGTAAGTTTGTGCATTCTCCATATTTGGAAAAATGAGTACAGGTGTTCATTAGGTAAATGGGGCCTCTGCACAGAGTCTTAAATGTATAGTGTTAATGGGCTGAAACTCAGTCTGACTTTTCATCCTGACATAGAATTAGGTAAAACAGAATATCTGCTATCAGAACAAATTAGAAAATGCTTTTTTCAGAGGTTGTACAAACAAATCTAGTTTCTGGAATCCTTACGGTAGTTCCCTTTCTTAACAGGAACAGCGCCTAAAAGAACTTGCAAAGAAACCTCATACCTCCTTAACAACTGCAGCCTCTCCTGTATCCACCTCAGCAGGAGGGATAATGACTGCACCAGCCATTGACATATTTTCTACCCCTAGTTCTTCTAACAGGTAGGAGTAGAAGTTAAGGTTACCTTTGAAGATGTAAGTTCAAAGACTTCTAATAGAAATTTTGCAGGACTTTTCAGGTTTACTTTTATTTATGCTTTTATAGTCTATTCACACAAAGAGGTGGCGATAAATGGTGATATTGGTATAATACCTAAAGATAAAGTGGTAAGAGTTTATATTTTACATATTTAGGAAATGGAATATAGTTAAATCACTGATTTACGCTAATAGGAATGTAGCTGTTATCTCTGGGCAAACTTTTTATTGTGTAAAAATTATGATTAAACACATTTATGAGACATCTAATGATTCAAGACCCTTTATAGTTCTTTGACGTATGGGTATGATGTATATTTTAAAATACCATTTCATTGGATATTAAACATCTGTCATATCTGTTTCCTGGTTTTAAACTCTGTAATCTGGAACATAGTGACAGTTTAGTTGCCAGGTTTCTTGGTATTGAAGCCTACCACACTAACTTTAGTAATCTTGTTGTCTAATTTAAGCTACTTAACATGGAAATATAATATTGTGGGGTAAAGTAAAATAATTGATATTTTCTAAACCTGTTTTGTCTTTTACCTCAGAGTGGCTTAAAGCAGTCTAAAAGTCAGATTCTGGTTTGAATCCTGGCTCTGTTAGTTCTTTTTTTGAGAACTTGTTTTCAAGTGAGATTGTGGTTCTCAACTTTAACATCAGAAACATTTGGAGAGTTTATTAAACTACAGATATCTGAGTCCCAATCCTGGAGTTCTGATTCAATAGGTGGGACTTGGGGCCCAAGAATTTTTGTTTCTAAGATGCTCCCAGATGACTAGCTTTTATTAGCACAGTGCATTATTAGCACATGTTAAATGTTCCATAGAGAGTGGTGAGTTTTTTCCTTTCACTTTGTTGTTGCTGTTTATTTTATTAACTCACCCTTGAAAGTTCGTCTTCCTGCCTACTGACTCCTAATAGCTGAGCCTAAAAGCTCATTGTAAGTTTTACTATGTGAACTGCTTACTGTGTGCATTCTCAGTTGCTACCTGCTCCCTAAAATCTTAGTAGGTGTTTGCTGAATTTAGTTCTCTTTTTCCTTTCAGCTTTATGATTTGTTTGCTCATGTATGCTACCTTCTTTAATCCCCAGTTAAGTAACATTGACCCCATTAAGGGGCAAGTTGTCAACATGGAGACCTTGGAAAGAAGTCTGTCCTAGGAGAGATAAGTGAAAAGAATGTTCAGTGTTTGAGGCTGAAACAAATTATTGGATAAAGATCTAATTTCACTGTTTTATCTCACATACTAAAAATGTTCACCTTTTTAATAGTAATTAAGGGGTAATCTTACAGCCCATTTATAGAATTCTTATTGTATATTCTATGTGTTCCCCAAAGCACTAAATGCATTTATATCTACTATCTACACAACTATTTTACATCTAAAAGACATGTCTTCAAAACTTTTTTATAAAAATACAGTTAGAAGGAATAAGTTCTAGTGTTTGATAGCACAGTAGAATTACTAGTTAGTAATAATAATTGCGTTATCTATATCAAAGTGGCTAGAAGATTTAGAATGTTCTCAACACAGAGAAATGATGAATGTTTGAGTTGTGATAGATATCCTGATAATTACATGGTATGCATGTATCACAATATCATATGTATCCCATAAATATGTACAATTGTTGTATATCCATTTAAAAAGAAAAACACTCTATTTTGGAGAATATATAAGTTAAAAATTAGGAGCTGGGTGTGGTGGCATGTGCCTGTTGTCCCAGCTACTCAGGTGGTTGAGGCAGGAGGAAGGCCTGAGCCCAGCAGTACAGTGCTAGCCTGGGCAACATAGCAAGACCCCGTCTCTTTGCCTGTCTCTCTCTTATTCTCTCTCTCTTTTGAGACAGGGTCTTACTGTGTTACCCAGGCTAGAGTGCAGTGGCACAGTCATGGCTCACTGCAGCCTCAACCTCCTGGGCTCGAGCATTCTCCGTCTTAGCTTCCTGAGTAGCTGGGACTATAGGCGCACTCCATGATGCCCAGCTATTTTTCGTTTTTTTTTTTGCCATTTTGCCCAAGCTGATCTTGAACTTTTGGACTCAAGCAGTCCACACACCTCGGCCTCCCAAAGTGCTGGGATTACAGACATCAGCCACTGCACCCAGCCTCCAGACCCCTTAAAAAAATTATCTGTATTGTGTTTGAATTCTTAGACACTCTAGGGTCATGTTTTGAGTTGTTCATTAAAATCACATAGAAGTCTTGAGGTCAGAAATATATCATGTAAGCCAGGCATAGTGGCTCATGCCTGTAATCCCAGCACGTTGGGAGGCTGAGGTGGGTGGATCATCTGAGGTCAGGAGTTTGAGGCCAACCTGGGCAATGTGGTGAAACCCTGTCTCTACTAAAGGACAAAAATTAGCCAGGCATGATGGCATGCGCCTGTAATCCCAGCTACTTGGGAGGATAAGGCATGCAAATCACTGGAACCCAGGAGGTGGAGGTTGCATTGAGCCAAGATTGCATCACTGCACTCCAGCCTGGACAACAGAGTGAGACTCTTGTCTCAAAAAAAAAAAAATAAAATAAATTAACAGGCTGAGTGCAGTGGCTCACGCCTGTAATCCCAGCACTGTGGGAGGCCGAGGCGGGCAGATCACCTGAGGTCAAGAGTTTGAGACCAGCCTGGCCAACATGGTGAAACCCCATCTCTATAAAAGTACAAAAATTAGCCGGGTGTGGTGCTGCGCACCTGTAGTCCCAGCTGCTCGGAAGGCTAAGACAGAAGAATCACTTGAACCCGGGAGGCTGAGGTTACAGTGAGTGAGCCAAGATCGTGCCACTGCACTCCATCCTGGGCGACAGAGCAAGACTCTTGTCTCAAAAACAAAAAGAAAGAAATATATCATGTAAATAGTGTGTTGTATAATGGGGTAGCTCTATTCATAAATGCAGGTAAAATTTTTTCCGTGTATCATTGATACATAGTTGGGATACTGAGGCACTAGAAGTGAGGTTAAGGAGTATTTTACTTTGTAGTGTATTGTAAATGTGATTCAAGTTCTGTAAATGTTAAAAGAATTTTAAAAATATTAAAATTGCTATGATATTTTGTATTTTAGAATGTTATTGTTTAGGTTCATTTTTATAAGGAAATTAGTTTTTTTCCGGGGAAAGACATTTATCCTTTTCAGAAGCGCTACTGTTCTTTGAATCCTGTGTAAACTTAAGATACGATATTAGATTATTTTTCCAAGCCTCCTTAGAAATATGCTATTATAGGAAGAAACTGTTCCTCTTTTGAAATTTATATTAATGAGACTTTTCTCCCTTGTTTTTAATGTTTTTATCTGTGGTGGGCAGAGAAGGTGACCCTAAAGTAGCAAAGTTTTTCTGGTAAATAAAACACGTTTCCAAAATATCTTTCTAGCACATCAAAGCTGCCCAATGATCTGCTTGATTTGCAGCAGCCAACTTTTCACCCATCTGTACATCCTATGTCAACTGCTTCTCAGGTAGCAAGTACATGGGGAGGTAAGCATTGATGAATTCTATTTTAGATTTTACATTCATCTCTTCTCCTCATTCTGTGGTGTTTTACTTATTTGTAGTTTTTTATTACACTTGATACATGAGAACTTAATAAATATTAAAATGGCAGTGAAGCAGTTTTATCCCTTGAAGGTATGTTCATTTATTGTGAATAATTTAGGAATTTATGTTCAAATAAATTATGAAATGATGTTTAATAAAGATAAATGTAAGAGGAAGGACCAAGTGTATTTTTAGGTATGAGATTATTCTTTTAATGTTGAATTTTTATTTCATAACCAGAAAATGCATAGTGGTTATTTTGATTTTGGTGTAGAATTTTTGTTTTAACTTTTGGGGAAATAACTTATCTTTGTGTTAAGTATATGATAAAGTTCTAATAAAACTCAGATGGTATTATCACACAGGAACTATGTTGTGACCAGGATTGTCTTGACCAGCTGTATGGTCAAGACATAAATGTTTTAAATGTTTTTTAAATTAAGACCTGAAAGATTTTGCTAGTCAAAGAATTTTCCCCTTGTGCCAATAGGTATGTTTGCTGCCCTTAAGCATTTCTGAAGTGATAGGCTTATCTCTCATAGCAAGATAAATTAATTATTCTAATGAGTTTTTACAGTATATAAACAAAGCTTTTTTCATTTTATTTTAATGATTTGAATTTAAGAACATTTAAATTTTTTTTTTTTAAGGAACTATATCCTAGAAAGTAAGCTCTATGAAGGCAGGTTTTAAAATATTTTGTTCTGACAGGTAGTTTGTAAACGTTAGTTGAATACGTGGGCGCTTTCTCTTCTGGACAAGTTCTTTCTGTGTCGAGGTGGGGCACAGAGCAGATAGTGAAACCCTAAAATACTAGATTTCAGGCTAGTTTTGTGAGCCTGAACTTGATTTAAAAAACTAATTGACTTTGAAGGCTAGTTTAATTTAGCTAAATCTTAAGATCTGAGAGTAATTCCTAAAAATGACAAGATATTAATTGTTAAGTATTTTAGAATTATTTCAGAATGAACTGTAGATAGCATATTAAGATTTAGAAAGGAGTTTCTTGATGCCCTCATGGTATGTTCTGATTTTTGAATTCTTAATTATTTTCTGCCTTATTGTGAATTGCTTTAGAAAAGGTTAGTAGAATTAACATGAACATTTAAGCAGTTTCAGCTTATTTCCTTCTTTAAAAAATGTAGTAGTTTTTTTAAAACTAAGGCTGAGTTGTTTTTCTAAATAGATTAAAAATTTTACAGAAGGCCAAATAAAAATATATTTAACATTTCAAAGAAGCTGAACTGCAATTCCTAATTGTTTTGTCTGGACACCACGTACAACTAAAAATGACAAGTTGAAGTTTCTGCTTGAAATTGTTAAAGTCACATGTGACGGCAAATAGACTGTTATGGTGGGAGAACAATTCTAAGTAATTTCAATCTGTAAGAATTGATCTATGGCCTGTTAGAAGACGTTATTCCATCAAAGTCTCTATGTGACAGACTGCAATATATTGGAATACATTTAATCATGTTTTACTTTTCTATTTTAGTTTATTTTGCTTTGTGTGCTATTTCTGTAAAAATTTCCCCCATATTAAGTCCCATAATTTAATCAGAATTAAATCCTGTCTTTCATATAAGGATATTTGGCTTCTGAGTTGGTGATAACCAAGGTTTTGACTTCCGCATGATGCTGAAGAGTATTTTAAGCCAAGAATGTTCTAATTCAAGTCAGTATTCATATCCAGGACAATCATATTGATATATATTTTTTTAATTTTTAAAATTAAAGTTTAACTAAAAGTTAGACTGAAATAAAGAAATCTCGTATATGGCCAGGTGCGGTGGCTCACACCTGTAATCCCAGTACTTTGGGAAGCCAAGGCGGGCAGATCACACGAGGACAGGAGTTCCAGGCCAGACTCACCAACATGGCAAAAGCCTGTCTCTACTAAAAATACAAAAATTAGCCAGGTTTGGTGGTGCACATCTGTAATCCCAGCTTCTCGGGAGGCTGAGGCGTGAGAATCACTTGAACCCGGGAGGCGGAGTTTGCAGTGAGCCGAGATTTGTGCCACCACACTCTAGCCTGGGCGACAGAGTGAGACTCTTGTCTCAAAAGAAAAGAAATCACATATATGAGAAGCTTAGATCGTAACATTAAATGCTTAGGGTATTTTGAAGTTAACTATTTAGCTGAACGCTTAAATATGTAACAGTTTACATATAATGCTGCTCTTATAGTATATGACAAAGCAAAGGTATAATTTTTTTCATAATCCCCAAATCTTGTTCTATTCTTTTATTGGCTTTTATTAGCTAAAAATGAATGCCAATAATAGACCTAGTATTTAATTTAGTTCTTATAAACACCACAGAAATGATGTGCATTCCTGGTCATAGATAGATTAGTGATAAGGTAGAGATAAAGGGAAGAAAAGCTTGTATGTGTATATGAAAGACATTTAAGATTCCACCTTTTGGTAGAATGAAAATGAGAGAACAGAAGCTCTCTTGTTGCCCTCATTGTATTGTTAATGAGCCTTGACTTTTTCAAGAAGTGTTGTGGAGTCTAAACAAGCAGTGGGTATTGAATACTAATACCTGAGAAGACCTAGGTTTTCATCACCCTGAACATTTTGTATTATAGCAAACTTTGAGTTTTTATAGCTAAAAATACACAATATTATCAGCTTGGTACACTGTTGAGTATTTGAAGCAAGATTTCAGATTTTAGTTTAGGTGTAATAGAATCCATTCTGAAGTGTAATTTGATTATCTGGGCAGGTGCAGTGGCTCACACCTGTAATTGCAATACTTTAGGAGACCAAGGCAGGAGGATTGCGTGAGCCCAGGAGTTCGAGACCAGCCTGGGCAACATAGCAAGACCTTGTTTTTACCAAACAATGTTTTAAAAAAAATCAATTTACTGTGTGTGAGTGTAGGTATCAGTTGTTTAGGACTTAAAGGCTGTAGTATGACTGTGGTGCCATTTTAGTCTTTGTTTTAACTTTTTTTGGATTTTTTTTAATGACTCTAGTGTAGCATAGAATTAAACTTTTGGGCCAGGTGTGGTGGCTCATGCCTGTAATCCCAGCACTTTGGGAGGCCGAGACAGGCGGATCACGAGGTCAGGAGATCGAGACCATCCTGGCTAACACAGTGAAACCCCGTCTCTACTAAAAAAAAAATACAAAAACTAGCCGGGTGAGGTGGCAGGCGCCTGTAGTCCCAGCTACTCGGGAGGCTGGGGCAGGAGAATGGCGTGAACCCGGGAGGCGGAGCTTGCAGTGAGCTGAGATCCGGCCACTGCACTCCAGTTCGGGCGACAGAGCAAGACTCCGTCTCAAAAAAAATAAATAAATAAATAAAAATTAGCTAGGTGTGGTGGTGTGCACCTGTAATCCCACATACTCGGGAAGCTGAGGCACTAGAGTTGCTTGAACCTGAGACTCGGTGGAGGTTGCAGTGAGCCAAGGTCATGCCCTTGCATTCCAGCCTGGGCGACAGAGTGAACCTCTGTCTCAAAAAAATAAACTTGAATGAATAATGAAAAAAATAATGGACAAAACTGTATTTAAAAATTTTAAACTGGGTGCAGTGGCTCACACTTGTAATCCCAGCACTTTGGGAGCTGAGGCAGATGATTTCTTGAGCCCAGGAGTTTGAGACCAGCCTGGGCAACATGGCGAGACCTTGCTTCTACAAAAAAAAGAGAAAATTAGCCGGGCATGGTGCCATACACCTGTGGTCCCAGCTACTCAGAGGGCTAAAGTGGGGGGATTGCTTGAGCCCAGAAAGTTCGAGGCTACAGTAAGCCATGATTGTGCCATTGCACTCCACCCTAGGCGACAGAGCAAGACTCTGTCTAAAGGAGAAAAAAAAAAAAAAAAAAAAACTTTAAGGGATTTAGAATTGCCAGTTTAATAGGTTAACTTGAAATAGCTGGAGTGTTGTTATTACACCTTAATGAATTGGTTTTTATTATTATAGTATAATGTCCATTAATAGATTAACATCTTGTAGATTACCTGTAGTGTTTTGTCAAGTAGATTAGGAACTGGTTTTCCTTATCTGATTGATCTAGTTATGAATACATTCGCACATATTTCTGAATATTCTTCTCTACGGTGTTTCACGTAATAGGAAGTGATTGAAATTGGGTGCTAAATAAAACCTATCTGTCAGTAGAACAGCGGATAACTGGTAACCTTTCTTGAACATGTGTTTGTTTTCTCATAAACCAATGGATCTGTTACAGAAATAATGTGTGTTTTTTTAAAAAATGACTTATTTCATGGCTTTTTTTTTGCATTATTTCATGGCTTTTTTTTTTTGCATGAAAAACAGGTATTTTACTCGTCTGACAAAATACAATGTACTTTTAAAATTCTCTGCAGTTATTAATATCATGTATTTAAAAACAGAACATTTGGCTGTGTGTGGTGGCTCATGCCTGTAATGCCAACACTTTGGGAGGCCAAGGTGGGTGGATCACCTGAGGTCAGGAGTTCGAGGCCAGCCTGGCCAACATGGTGAAACCTCGTCTCTACTAAAAATAGAAAAATGAGCTGAGCGTGCTGGCACGCGCCTGTAATCCCAGCTACTCGGGAGGCTGAGGCAGGAGAATTGCTTGAACCCAGGAGGTGGAGGTTGCAATGAGCCGGAAGTTGCAATGAGCCGAGATCACGTCATTGCACTCCAGCCTGGATGACACAGCGAGACTCCGTCTCAAAAAAAAAAAACAAAAAAAATCAGAACTTTCAGCCTAACTGGCCAACTTTAAGCATAATGCAACTCCTTTCTTATGCAAGAAGAAGCTAGAGTGACCATCAGTGTATATATATTAGCTAAAAAAATATATATTTTTAGTAGTAAAAACCACTGTCCTTGGTGGCTCATGCCTGTAATCCCAGCACTTTGGGAGGCCAAGGCAGGAGGATCACTTGAGTCCAGGCAGGGGTTCAAGACTAGCATTGGTATTATAGCATCTCTACAAAAATAGCCAGGCACGCTGGCACGTGCCTGTATTCTCAGCTACTCGGGAGGCTGAGGTGAGAGGATCACTTGAGCCCAGGAGTTTGAGGTTACAGTGAGCCATGATTGTACCACTGCAGTCTACCTGGGCAACAGAGTAAGACCCACTCTCAAAAAGAACAAAACAAAAAAAACCCACTGCACCCCCCTGCAACTTCTTGTAACTATTTTCTACTTTTTATTTCTTATCGTTTTCTGATTATTTTTTCCCAGTGTTCCATTTATTGGGGAGTGGAGTGATGGGAAAGATTTCGCGTTTGAATAGCATAATCAGTGTGTTTTAATAGATTTGTAGGACTTTATTTTTTTTAGTGTGAATTGATTTTCCATAAGAATACTATTATAGAAAAGTTCTCATGTTACAGAAAAAGTTGTAGTGAAAAGATGTGTTATTTTAAAAATCATAACCTGAGTATTTTCTTGATTTTTTTTTCCTTTTTCAAACAGTTGTATTTGAGCTTGCAGAATGCTTGCCTTGAATTTTTTAACTTTGAAGGAAATATGTCTATATCATAGTAAATGAGCTAGTCCTTAGGCCAGTGTTGCCTTCTTATTGTGCAGTGATACAATCTTGAGAGTAAAATACAGTACCTAGTAGGGTGAAGGTACCCCAGTATATTTCAGTGAAGGTCAAGAACTAAACTAGAACAGACAAGAAAGATTCTACTGTTTAGAATTACAGGAGTATCCGCTTATTTTTAATTATGTTACAAAGAAAAAGATATGGTAATATTTTTGCTACGTTTTATTTTTTTCTTTCCCCATTTAGTTAACTTTTTAAATCTTGAGAAGTAAAGAAAAATAGGTTTCAGTCATTAGAATGATAATTATCTTGAATAAGGTATCAGTATAATATTTATCTGATTCTAGAATAACATTAGATAAAGCATTTGATAATGGTACATATTTGATATCATTCTAATAGGGAAACAACACTTTTGTTGTTCCTTTAGCAAATCATTTAAAGACTAAAGCTCTTAGATAGACATTCAAAGCTGTTGCTGATCTATTAAATGGGCTTTCTTTCATCTCTGTTCTTAATTATCTAAAATTCTTTTCCCCCATGCTTAGATTTTTTTCTTCATCTTTATTTTTTATTTTGAATATATGCAGGAATTATCTGCACATGCCAGAAACAGCTTCTTACCCTTAATTTGTCATTACCCTCTTTTTTGAAAGTTTACTCACGACACACATACCTATTGTTGATATCAATTATTCAGGTAAACACAGCTATACCACCACGACCAACACACTCACCTAGGACAGGGAAGATTGGTGCAGGATGGGTGGCTTTTTATAGAAATATCTTGGTTATTGTTCTCTTTTTTTCTAATGATTAATTTTAAAATATGTTAAATGCAATTCTTCCATCTGGATAATTAGATATTTTTTGTTTTTTATAATTTAGATATTTAAGATTAATAAACGATAATATAGCTACTATTTTTCACTTTTCATCTTTTGACTAATTACAATACTAATTAATTTACTTCCTTTCTTCATTTTGCTGTAATACATTTGGACTGCACAGATCCTTTCTCTGCTACTGTAGATGCTGTTGATGATGCCATTCCAAGCTTAAATCCTTTCCTCACAAAAAGTAGTGGTGATGTTCACCTTTCCATTTCTTCAGATGTATCCACTTTCACTACTAGGACACCTACTCATGAAATGTTTGTTGGTAAAGTACCATTTAACCTTTTTTTCCAATCAATGTTTATACTGCCTAACTATATTTTACGTGTCCATTAATTACCTTAAAAGCACTGCAATAATTACTTCAAATTTTAATATCAAATTCTGAAACTAACCAGCGATCATGTAGTGAGTTTTTAAAATTGACACTAGTATCTCAATTTTATTTATACGAACTTTTAGGAAAATTTCTCTTGATGTTGAAATCTTTCTTTTTTTTTTTCTGTTTAGCGTTTTGTTCTCTTATCATGTTACAGTGCAGTACTCTAGCTGTCTAGTATCACATGCAGCTTCCTGTTTTAGTTTGAAGAACTGGTTGAAAAGTAACATCTCTTAAACTTACTTGTTTATATGTGTTTATATTTTTCTCTTTGTGCTTGGGAGAGAGGGTGGTTAATCACTCTTAGCAGCTATCTTTAATCTTTTGTTTCTCTTTTAGCTGTTGCATGTCACAGTTTTATATTGTCCAAAATCTATGCATATCTTTTATCCCATTCTGAAGAATTTCACATTATTGATAGTATGGGGATAAAAGTAGGAAGTATCTGTTCCATTTTAAATAGTAAAGCAGAAACACAACTTGATTTGGATATTCTGTAATTACAGTATAAAAAGGCAGAATTTCACACTGAGATTATATAGGGAATAATAAGTTTTAAAATATATACTGAAGCTGAAATAAATGTTTTTGAATTCTGCTGAAAAAGATGCTAACCCTGCTCCCCCCGCAGCCCCAAAGATGATGAAACTTCTTTTTTTTTTTTTTGAGACAGAGTCTTGCTCTGTCGCCTAGGCTGGAGTGCAGTGGCGTGATCTTGGCTCACTGCAAGCTCCGCCTCCCGGGTTCACACCTTTCTCCTGCCTCAGCCTCCCGAGTAGCTGGGACTACAGGCGCCTGCCACCTCGCCCGGCTAATTTTTTGTGTATTTAGTAGAGATGGGGTTTCACCATGTTGGCCAGGATGGTCTTAATCTCCTGACCTCTTGATCTGCCTGCCTCGGCCTCCCAAAGTGCTGGGATTATAGGCGTGAGCCACCATACACGGCAGACAATGAAACTTCTTTTGTTCAGTTCAGAGAAGCAGCTTTGGGTAATGTGAATTTAAATATTTCATTAAAATAGCATGCAGAAAGTCATCAGTATACCCTAAACAAATCGTATGACCATATTCTAAATATTCTGTTAGATATATATGAGTGAGGGGAAGGAAGAAGTAACTAGAAAGCAAGTTAGTAGAAGGAGAATAGACCAAGTTCCAAGTCAGGTCTTCTAAAAATATGACTAGTCTAATAGCTTAAAATACATATATACCCAAAGTGTGATAATTTATTGCAGTAATTCTTTCATGTCATTTTGATACAAAGTTGCCAACCCTTACTCTATAGGATTAAGAACAATCCAGAAAAATCAGAATAGCTATGTATCTAGGCAGCTTCTGATCTTGACAGAGGGAAGACATTTGGTACAATGATATGTGTAATAGGCAATAGTGTAATAGGTAGCTTGTCCTCATTGAAGCTTCAAGAACACTGAATTGTATGTCAAGGAGACTGAGTTGTGGTCTTAACTATGCTGCATATGTGAGTGTCTGTGAAAGTGTCTAGGCTTGCTTTCTCACCTGTAAAACCACACATTAGAGGACAGGATCGTGTTGGCTAAAAAGCCAACTGCCTCATATTTCTTCTCTAATGAGATACAGTGTTGGGTTTTTCTTTTTTATTCATGCAAACAGAATAGTTTTTTTAAAAGTACTTAATGGAGCCTTAAGTTCTTTTTTTAGTAAGTTGTAATTTGAAGAATGCCAAGTGCTTGGGCTCCCCCCATTTTTTGTTTTCTCAATTACCCATCCCACTCATAACTGTTCCTCTCCTTCTCTTTCTTTTTTCTACCTTCTCTTCTTCCTCTTATTCCTTGCCTGCCTCCCTAGCTGCTTCCCTGATTCTTTCCTTCCCCTTTCCCCTCTTTTTTTGCCTGTCCTTACTCCTTTCCTGCCTTCCTGTCTTGTGTGCCTTGTCAGAATTGTTTGTGTCACTTAAGTTTCTCCTAATACTACCTTTATGTGCCTTGTTTCTTCTACTGTAGCTGGCTCATTTGGAGCTAGATAACAGTATCTTTACAACTTATTTATGCAGGAAGGATTTTATTTTCCTTAAAATTAGTTTTTATAAACTTGGTAAGAAAAAATACACTTACTTGCTTTCAAAGAACACACTACTTTTTGCCTAACTTCATTTGCCTTAATTAAACACTTGGTGATTTTATGAATAGATGCTTATCATCGTCTTACTTTACTGCATTCTCAAACCTTAAATTTTCACAAGCATATAAACGTTTTAATATTACAAGGTTAGGGAATCTGAAGTTTTGTATAATCTATGTCTTTCCACATATATTCAAGGCCATTGTGGTAGCAGTAAAACCTCAAAGTCCAGCTGATACTTTCTGTGTGCATAGTAGTTATTACTGTAGTTAAGTTGGGATTAAAAAGAATGCTTGACACAACTAAAGAATTGAGGCTCTTGATCGCAAGAATTGGACAGGACTAAATGTATTTTTAAAATGGAATTTATTAGGGCATTTGATGGTATGTGCTTGGAGCCTAATGAACTTAGGTTTGAATTCTAGTTCTGCTTCATGAACTATGACTTTAAGCAAGTATTTAACCTTTTTAAGGCTATGCAAGTTAGGATAATAGTGTCTTGCAGGATTGTCATGAGGTTTACATATATGACTATGTAACATCTGGCACTTTGCTAGGCATATAAAAAAGTATCAAAACGACTACCACTAAAAACCACCTTGGGAGCTGGGTCCAGTCGCTGGTACCCATAATTCCTGCTAATTAGGAGGCTGAGGCAGGAAGATAGCTTGAGGCCAGGAGTTTGAGGTCAGCCTGGGGAACATGTAAGACCCCATCTCTCAAAAAATTTTAAGAATTTAAAATTCTTGTGTATGTGGACCACATCATGATTAGAATGTACTTCTTACCTAAATTATTATGTAGTCATCAGCTAAAATCTTAGACATTGTTTTTTTTTTTTCTTTATTGCTTTTAGATTTTAAAATTGCCAAAGATTATTCACTTTTTTTGGTCTAATAGCAGTGAAAAGCTCAAGAAGTTCATAAAATTTGAGCTGTTTTTAATTATATAGCAATAGTAAAAAATGTCTTGTTCTACTTACTATTTTATGTAAGGTGAAATACCTGGGATTAAACTGAAAAACCCCTAATAGATTCTGGAATCAAACAAATGGGGGTTCAAGTCTTGGTTCTGACAGGCTTACTAAATCTTTGACCTTGGGTAAATTATGTAATCTCTCTGTTTCCTCATCTATAAAACAGGGATAATAACTATGTCATAGGGTTTATGTGAGGTTTAAGTAATACCCTGTTTATAAAGCCCTTGCATAGTGTTTAGTAGTGTTAAATAAATGGTAGTAGTTACTTTGACAAAAAAGTATGAGTCCTAATTTATTGTAAAACTACCACCAAAATCAATTAACAGTCCAACCAAGTTTTGTAAAAGGTATTTGGAATGCCTGTCTTTCCCCAAAGCTTGTTGATCTTGTACTTTTCAGTTAATTTATTACTGTCCTCTTGAGATTTATCCTGCAGGCCAGTGGTTTCTAAATGATGAACTGTGGGTTGGTGCTGGTTAGTGAGAAAGTTTTCACTGAGCCTTGGTGAAATGGAAGAGTAAGCAGGACCCGTGTAATAATATCATAAAGTTAACCTTAACTCAGAGCTCAGCGCCTGACCTTTTTAGCTTGTGCGCGTGCGCGCGCGCGTGTGTGTATTTCTGTAAACTTTCCCTTTTAGAATAGTGATACTAGCTGGGCCTTTTTGTTTTAAATAACTTTTAAAAATTAAAAGTTGGCAGTCCTGATAGTTTCACAAAAAGTTGATGATGTGCATTGAAATTAGGATGCAAAACTCTAACCTTGTTGGTGTGTGTTTTTCAGGCATGCAATAATTACTTAAAAAATGGTTACTTTGGAAATAAACTGCTTGCCTCCATGATAACTGTGTGACTTTAAGCAAATATTAAAAGCTGATTTGCTATTGCAATTTATTAATTTTTTTTTAACTTTTTTCCTCTGTCTATAGAGGCTTTTAAAACTTGAGATACAAGTTCTGGATTTATAGTCTTTCTAACCTTTTATACTTTTAGGTAATTATGTTTTAATTTCACAGATTGGTACCTCTAGGCATTTCAGGAGATGGCTCCTCTTTTTACAGAAAGTATTGAAGTCATTTCTGTGTGACTATAAAGGATAAGCTTATCTTTTATATCAATCATATTCTAGAAAGTTGAGGCAAAATAGCAGGAGAAAATAGGAATTTGATATATTGGCCTAATTTTAAATTGTTGTTCCATATAAAATCTAAAAGTTAGTGACATCATAGCCAAGATTGTTACCAGAATAATTTAAAGAACATTATCTGTACTGCTTACACCCTGATAATGGGCACATAATTAAGCATGATAGATTTTTTTCTTGAGTAGATACATTCGCTTTTTATGTAAAGGTTAAGAGAACAACCAGTAGTAAGCTGATGGCATAATTCCTAAACAGCTTGCACACTTAAAAATATTATTAAATTAGTAGGTCTAGGATTCTCAGATCCTTTTCATGAATAGTCAGGAGATTTATATACTACATTATTTCGTATTTTGGTAGTGTTTTGTGTTCTCGTTGTATGACCAATGTCTTTGAGTTAATAGTAGTTTAAGGGTTATGTGATGATGGAACACGATCAAACTGGTACATTCTCTAAAAATGTGTGTGCTACAGAATAGTCATTATAGGATGTGTAAAATGCTACTTTAACGTAGTATCATTAATGTGTATCAGCTTGTATGGTTCTTTGCTAATAACAAATTGTTGTTTCTGTCTTTGAGGAGCTTCTTGGACATCTCACCAAATCTTATCCTACTTTTTACAGTTTCCTTTGAGATCAGTCTTTCTAGTACAACATGCATCATTGTACTTCTTTACATCCTGGTGTTTGTTATACATTAAGAATTCAAAGTGAGATTCTGACCCGAATAGAGGAGGGGAAGAGAGGGATCCTAAGTTTAGGACACCAAAAGTTTAACTTCTCCCTAATGGTGTAGTTGTTAACCTTCTAATATAGGTGGTTTTTGTTTGTTTCTTTGGTTTTTTATATTCTGACGCAGTAGAATTTAGAAAAGGAAGAGACCTTAGGAGCCTTATAGCATTCCAAAAGGTGAAATAATTTCTTCTTTGTGATCCTTGCGAGGTTGCTGTTTATTTGGATATACTCAATCATTGAAAGTTCTCCAAATCACATGATAGCCCTAATATTTTTAGGTGATTTTAATTCTTTTCAGCCCTTAGACATTCAGAACCTTACTCAAATATAACCTCGCATAATTGGAAACCTTATATTTGTTAACTCTGTATAGGCTGATCTTAAAGACATGAGCTTATTGTCTGTGTAATACTGCTAGCATTAGTGTAATGCAGGCAAGAAAGAATAAGATCTGTTAATGGTTTTGTGTTTCAAGAGTAGAGTCAGCTTAATTAGTATGCTTGAGTTTATGCTTGTCATACCCACTGTTACAAGTACTAAGTTGAAGTTAGGGGGTGGTTGAGAGTTGAAAGTGGCATATCTTTTTTCTTTGATGTTTTAAAAGCACATGGATACAGATGGACATAAGGATTAGTGAGTTGCAACATTGAGAATCCTATCACTGAACTTAAGCTATTTAGCTTTTGATTAACTGTTGAAGGAAGGATGGAGAGAAATATGGAAAATGGGTAGGTGGGAGGGAGAAAAACTTTTATCTTGGGGATACTGAGAGGTTTCATACTTGGTTTTTTAAACACTACAGAATTCTTACTGCATTCTCAACTGATCCCTTATATTGCGTATATATTTTGCTTCATGCAAAATCTTGTAATTTTAGATGGGTTTAGTTTTTTAAAGATTATCCTCATACAAAATTAAGGTAAAAGATACGCAAAGATTTCTGTAATGAAGCATATTTTCAGTTCAGTGTCAGTTGCTCATTTGTTAATTTTGTCAGTAGGATGATTTTGTTAGGGAAAACCCAATCACTGCAAAAAATGTGATATAGAAAACATTTTGCTTGAAGGATTGATTGGCTTTGTTTTTGTTTGGGGAATTTACTGCATTTTCCATTCTATTGTCATCATTATTAAATAGTTGTAAATGTAGAGTTATTAAATAATTGAACTTTTTTTTCCATTTTGGTTTACCCAGGATTCACTCCTTCTCCAGTTGCACAGCCACACCCTTCAGCTGGCCTTAATGTGGACTTTGAATCTGTGTTTGGAAATAAATCTACAAATGTTATCGTAGATTCTGGGGGTAAGGAAAAAAATTTTATTAAAAATATTATGGTGTTCTAATTTAGATTCTGTGTAAGGAAAAATAATACTGCTTTTAAAATATTTAAGTGTATTTAAGTTGGGGTAGCCAAAGAAATTGACCCATCCCCCCAAGCACTAGATGAGAACTTCAAGGAGCTGTTTAGTCATTACTCTTTTATTGGTGCCAGTTTAGACTTTGGGAACATTTTGTTAGTCCTAGAGCAACATAAGAGAGAAAAAGAGATTTAGCTCTATAGAATGCTAAGTTGCTTGTGACTATGTGTAGATGTTGTGCCTTTTTAGGCATGCAATTTTTACCTTTACTGAAATGAATAATAACAGTATTGTATCTTAATGTATGAAATTGGCTATGTTTGTAAACTAGAATAAATAACTTGTGGTACCTTGACTTGTTTAAATAATCTATTATAAATAATTAGATGTATTAAATAATCAGGCCTGTGGGTACAGGAGCTTTTTATTGTTTTATACATGGTTCTTATTATGATTCATTTGTCTTAAAGAAACTTTATAGATCTGTAGAGCCAGGTTTCCACTTTGTGTTTTCATTAATACCTTGTTAATTTGAAGTGCCTGTAAAACTTTGACACTTATAATTTTGTTCTTACTCTGGGATGGCTTTGATTTTGGTTAATAATTAACTTTTAGCCATTTAGAGAGAATATATTGAGATGTTCTTAATTTTATAACATATAATTAGTTATCCTCCAGAAACTAAGAGGCAAGCCTATAAAAAATATGTGTGGACTAAGAATTTATTTTTTTCTGTGCACTAGTAGATTTATGGTAACATTTTTTTGCTGCATTAGATTTTAGTTTGTCTTACCTAGGAAAGTGGAAAGAGAGACCAATCATTGTTGTGAACTATCATCTTTGGTGACTTTCTTTTTCAAACTCTAATATTCCTAGATCATACTATTGAGTCTCATTAGAGAGTTTGATTGGATTTTCTTTTATTTTCTATCCTTTGGTGAGGAAAACTTAAAGAATTTTATTTTCATTTTTCAGAATTGTCCTCGTTTACTAGATGGGCTTATGCAATTACAGTATTTAGCAGTTTCTTAGATATAGTTCACTCTTACATTCTCTGCTTTTAAAAAAAGGTCTATAAAATCTTATTTCTTAAAAGTTCCAGAGAGCTATTTTTTAACCTATGTTGCTTTAGATATGATTCTTAAAAAATTTTTGCTGGGCAAGCAGGAGAATTACATTCCTTTTTTTCCCTTTTATAATGCTTCTGTCTTATCCCCTTTAACCCTAATGTAATTTTGTCATGAGATAAGAGATGATTTCTGTCAAAACAAATACAGCCTTCTCAGTCAGTTCACTGTGAAGTTGTAAATTTCTCCATTTTCCATTTAAAGACATTTACTAATGTCTGTTTTTTGGATAACTTTTCCAGTGAACAAACAAGGAGAAAAGGCAAATACCTCCTTTAGAAAACCATAGCATCATAAAGTTCCTTACAAATTCTATTTCATCTGTTTGTAACTTTAAGGCTTTGATGAACTAGGTGGACTTCTCAAACCAACAGTGGCCTCTCAGAACCAGAGCCTTCCTGTTGCCAAACTCCCGCCTAACAAGTTAGTATCTGATGACTTGGATTCATCTTTAGCCAACCTTGTGGGCAGTAAGTAGTCTTTGGATACTTTAATCTTCTTTTATGTTGTTTTATTAAACTGAGTCTCATGTTATAAAATGCTTTTTTTTTTCTCCTTTACTAGATCTTGGCATCGGAAATGGAACCACTAAGAAGTGAGTGTTTAATACACACATATTTTTTCTCCATGTGTTATTTAAAGGTTGACTTGACTTTCGTCTCAAAAGTATGTATAGAGATGTCAAGTCTGCATCTTTTTTTTTTTTTTTTTTTTGACACAGAGTCTCACTCTGTTGCCCAGGCTGGAGTTCAGTGGTGCAATCTCGGCCCACTGCAAGCTCTGCCTCCCAGGTTCACACCATTCTCCTGACTCAGCCTCTCAAGTAGGTGGGACTACAGGCACCTGCCACCATGCACAGCTAATTTTTTTGTATTTTTAGTAGAGACAGGGTTTCACCGTGTTAGCCAGGTTGGTCTCAATCTCCTGACCTCGTGATCCGCCAGCCTCGACCTCCCAAAGTGCTGGGATTACAGGCCTGAGCCACCGCATCCAGCCTTTTTTTTTCTTTTTTTTTTTTTCTTTTTTAACGGAGTCTCGCTCTGTCGCCCAGGCTGAAGTGCAGTGGCGCTGTCTTGGCTTGCTGCAACCTCCACTGCCTGGGTTCAGGCAATTCTGCCTTAGCCTCCCTAGTAGCTGGGATTACAGGCACGGGCCACCATGCCTGCCAAATGTTTGTATTTTTAGTAGAGATGAGGTTTCACCATGTTGCCCAGGCTGATCTCGAATTCCTGACCTCAAGTGATTTGCCCACCTTGGCCTCCCAAAGTGCTGGGATTACAGGCGTGAGCCACCACGCCCAGCCTCAAGTCTGTATCTTACTCTGTTCAATATACGTAGATAGTTAAGGAAACTTTATAATTAGAGACATTTAATATTCTCACTTATGTTTATTTAAAGTGATGTAAATTGGAGTCAACCAGGTGAAAAGAAGTTAACTGGAGGATCTAACTGGCAACCAAAGGTTGCACCAACAACCGCTTGGAATGCTGCAACAATGGTGAGTTGAAAAAGCTTCTGATATACTAACACTTGAATAATTTAGTTAAATATGTAACATGAAAATGTTTTTAAAGTGATAGGCATAAATAGATTGTTACTGAGTTTAGAAGTGTAAGTAATTTGTATTTCTTTTAAAGGAAGCTGGTTGCCTATGTTTACCAGATATATTTTAGTGGCTAACAAGTATTTAAGGGTTACTTTGTGCCAGAGTTCATTCCAGTAAATACTAATGTTTTATTTTTGATAATTCTATTAATGTGTTAGTAACTATTATTATCCCCATTTTACAGATGAGGAAGTGGAGGCACAGAGTTATTAAGTAATGTGCTCAGGATTACAGAGATCTTAAATCATTAGTTGAATTTTTAGAACCTAGGCAGCCTAACTATAGAACATATGTCCTTAATCACTACTCTATATTACTGACCTCAAATTTATTTATTTTTCTAACATATAAAATCTTCTGATTTCATTATTGGTAAAGAAACTATACTTGCTTGGGTTTTGTCATGTAATTTTTATATATAACAATATATTTGACAATTATATATATGTCATATAACTTATACAGTTGATTCTCATTGTTTGTGACAGTTAAGTATTTGAAGTCACGCCAAACACTGAATTAGTGAACACTGAACCCTTGCTAGGGGAAATATATACATACATGTGTATGTCACATAGATGATCCTTTTAGAAAACTTCATTCTAGTATATTCTATTTTCTTTATTTTACAAAAGAGGAAATAAAGTTCAGAAGTGTTAAGTGACTTGCTTAAGGCTGTCGCACTAACTGGTGCCAGAGTTGGAATTTTAGCCCTGTCTAGCTGGCCCCAGAGTCAGAGTTTCTTGCAGTATGATGGACTCCCCATCCTCATTCTCTATCCTCTGGTCTGGTATGAGAGCTGAACCAAGGCAGGGTGTCCTTTGTTCCATCTCAGCTGGAAGTGAACTGTATTGGATGAATCAAATTTTTGCCACTCTGCAAATGAGCATGAATGGCCTTGAAAGCACCAGGAATGTTGATTTTTGGTGTCACAAAGTTTATCAGGTAGGTGAATTTGCAAATATGGAATCCATGGATAATGAGGATTAACTGTATTTTCCAATTAAATGATTAGCATCTAGTAATGAAGAGGTTTTAGCATGTTTTTAATTACTGTAAGATATGGTAGACCCAGAATAGGTTTGTGGCTATTTTCCCGTCCTTGGCCAGTTTCTGTCTTACCAAACAACAAATTTTCGTCAAAGGAAACTTCTTCTTGTGGAAAAGTTTGAAGCATTCATTCTCCTGACAGTAGACTAGTAGCTGTGTTTTGATTACACGGGCTACACATTACTAAGAGCTATCCTATTACTGTTAGAGGCTGCTGTTGCCCTTATAGCCACTTCCAGAGCACTGCCCTGTTTTCCATGGGTTAATGATATGTTAAAATTAGTAGGACTGAGCTAAAAATAGTATGTTTGTAAAAATTTGTGCATTTTATTATATAGCTTGAGACTTAATAAATGGAAAGTAATATTGAGATTTAGCTACCTTTTTAAGGCAGTTATTTTTTTGTTTTTACAGATAGTGTTCACTGCCATCACTAATTTTATTACTATTTTTTATTTATTTATTTTTTTGAGACAGAGTCTCGCTCTGTTGCCCAGGCTGGAGTGCAGTGGCCAGATCTCAGCTCACTGCAAGCTCCGCCTCCCGGGTTTACGCCATTCTCCTGCCTCAGCCTCCCGAGTAGCTGGGACTACAAGCGCTCGCCACCTCGCCCAGCTAGTTTTTTGTAGTTTTTTAGTAGAGACAGGGTTTCACCGTGTTAGCCAGGCTGGTCTCGATCTCCTGACCTCGTGATCCGCCTGTCTCGGCCTCCCAAAGTGCTGGGATTACAGGCTTGAGCCACCGTGCCCAGCTGTTATTATTTATTTTTATTTTTATTTTTTTGAGATGGAGTCTTGCTCTTTCGCCCAGACTAGAGTACAGTGGTGCGATCTCAGCTCACAGCAACCTCTGCCTCCCAGGTTCAAGTGATTCTCCTGCCTCAGCCTACAGGTAGCTGGGATTATAGGCGCCCACCACCACGCCCAGCCAATTTTTTTATTTTTAGTAGAGACGGGGTTTCATCATGTTGGCCAGGCTGGTCTTGAACTCCTGACCTTAAGCGATCCGTCCGCCTCAGCCTCCCAGAGGGCTGGGATTACAGACTTGAGCCACCACGCCCAGACTAGCATCACTGATTTTAAAACTTTGCATTTAAGTAGTTTAGATTTTTATATACACAAATACACAATCTTAAACCTGTAAATGTTGCTCACTTGAGGGAATTGGAGCATGTATCACCCCACTTTTAAAGATTTTTTTTCCCCCTAAATGCAAAGCAGTTGAAAAGCAGTTTTAAGTTGACATCCATCTCTTTGAGTCTGAATCCAGTCTTCTTCCCACTATAACACACCTCATCGACTAGGGTACGGTAGGAGTTTAGAGTAGTGGATTTTATGGTCTCATGTGTGAATTATGACATTGATGATGTATGAGGAATGATATAAATACCAATGCTACTATTAAAATATAATGAATATTTTCTTAAGTTAGTATTAATCTATATGAAATATTAGGAGTTCATAGATAGCACTTAAGACTGACTACTAAAATGTAATAGGTATTTAGTCCTGTAGAATTTGTATTTAAGTTGATAACAGTCTTTATCTTGCTGTGTTACATATGGTAATGTGTATCATCTAAGGATTTTGCTAAAATATTTGTATGTATTTTATAGAGTTTTCTTTTTAATGCCTAATGTTTGGGGCTGATAATGTGATTCACTACTTAAGATAAACTGCTGCTTTTGACATTTCTTTACATTTCTAACCTTTTTATTAATCCTTAAACACTGTCAAGGTTTTTCAGTGTTTTTTTTAATTTAACACAAATTCATTGGAATTTTATTAAAATGAATATTATACTACAAATTATTTTAATTAGTGCTTGTTTTTTTTTCTGTGGTAAACATCTGGTGCAGCCCTGTTTATGGGATGCTCAGAATTTAGCACTATTGACACTATTGATAGAATTGATGTTTTAATGATACTTGTAATCAATAAACTATTTTTTATATAAAGAGATGAGGCCAAAGACTACAATTCCCTTGTCAACCTTGATAGTGTTTTAGTATAGATGTTCTTTCATTAGATACTGGAAATACAAGGAATTTTAGGTAGTTAGTGAATGTACATGTGAACTAAAATGCTCTCTGTGTATTTTCTGTTGTGTAAGTACTTGTTCTAATCCAGTGTTATTGCATTATGTAATTGTTCTCCCTGGGAAAAACAGAATGGCATGCATTTTCCACAATACGTAAGTGACCAAAAATGAGCCTTTTTGCAATAAATTGGCATGCTATTAACCACTGCTGTAGCAGAATCTCATAACCTTTCAGCTATTGTTTTCACATTCAGATTTTCAGTGTGCCAGAAATTCTTCCTAGCATCTACTGATTTCATGGATGTGTTGCAGAATTGATTCTGATGGTGGCATGGGAAATACCGATTTTTTTTCTTGCTTAATATTCCGCCATTTGCTGCCAGATGGCTGGGTGTCTGTGTGTGTATCTGTGCTGCCACTATGCACTTGATGACTTCTGAATGAAGGGAAATGTTGATTGTGGTAATGTTTAAAATAACAACTGCATGAAATCTTACAGGCTTCTGCTCTTCTTGGCAGTTTGTCTACTGCTCTTGCAGATCTTGGTTTTTAAGTAGGGAGAGACCAATAAGCCCTACACGCTCACCCAAATACTAAACTTAGAACTGTTCACTTTAGTGGTTTTTTTTTAAAGTTATACTTCATTTAATTTCTCCATGCATATGTTCAAATTGCCATATAATTTCAGTTATTTTATGTTTTAGCAGTGTTATTGGTCTTTCACCTTTATTCAATTTCAGTTTTCATTATGAGAAACACACACAGGAAATGTTGTTAAGACAGCAACTATATCTAAAATGATTCTGTTCTCAAATTGTATGTTTAGAGATAATCAAAGTAGTAGAAAGAGGGGAACTTAAACACCATAGTGGTAGATGGTTCTTTTAAACATGAAAGCATGACCTAACCTAATTGATTGTTCCTCTTAAATAATTTTTGGAATGAATTAGAAAGCTAACATACATACTCTATATAAGAACTATGGTTCATAGAAATAGTCATACTCAATAGTAGTTTGAAACTTTTAGAGTTCTTTGAAAAGAGTAAGATCCTTAGAAACTAACTTTTTGGAAGATCAGGTTATTGATTGATTGGAGATCTTTACATTTTTTTTCTTTGAATGCTAAAGCAATCAGGTACCTAAGTAAGAAAACATTCAATAATACTTTTTCTGGGTAAACATTTTTTATGATAGTGATAGGCTTTAAATTTTACAACTATTTAGAACTATTTAAGATTTTTTTAAATCTAAAGATTTTTAAAGCTATAAAAAGCATGATGAAATCTTAGATCACTGCTGTATCTAAGTTTAAGTGGTATATTTTTCCTTCTAATAAGTCTGCTTTTCTGCTAATTTCAGGACACTTTTTTTCACTGACCATTAATTGACAGTTCTTAATGATCACAAGTGTCACTTACTCACAGCTGTCTTAGCAATTCTTTTTAGTGGAACTACAGCTACTAATTCCTTGAACTCAGTTGACACACATGAGTTATACTTTCTTGTTTATTTTTCCTTTCACTATGTTAGGCACCCCCTGTAATGGCCTATCCTGCTACTACACCAACAGGCATGATAGGATATGGAATTGTAAGTATTTTCCCAGATTCGGCTTTTGGAAAAAATATTGATTCATATGTAATATGCTTTTATTACAATTTAACCTAAAAATGAATTTAGTGCTCCTCGTACACCTAGCCCTAGTGCCTAATGCAGTAGAACCATAACATTGGCTTCATAAGCATGTCTAGATTAATCATTATACAAGAGATCTTATGCATTAATGTTCATGGCATTACTTGGTTTATTTTTCTCCTCAGAACTTTGCTGGCCTTTTATATTTCAAACATACATGTTAATTCTGAGCCTTTGTTGCTGTGACCATATATTAAATACCAGTGAGAACTTATAACCTAATATTATAGGGCATGGGAAGGATTAACACTTGAATTGTATAGAGGTAAATTTAGTCTGATAAAGGCTAGAGAAATTTTACTATGACAGTGGTTATTACAGTACAAAAACAGTCTTAACCTTTCAAAATGCCACAATGCGCATTTTAGATTGCCCTTACTTTCCCAACTCTCAGTATATAGAGACTCACTTAAGTAAGAAATGGTGCTAGTAGCTTCAACCCACCGGTGTATATTTGAGGAACTGTTCCTGGTAGAAGACAGTGCCATGTCCCTTGGTGTTACTATTGTGCCTGTTATGTTATTTCTTTATGTATATGATATGGAAGTAACTCCTTTTATACATGTGGAGAAGTTTCACAGCTTTTTTTCCACAGTCATTGCATTAAAATGTCTGTTGAGGCCGGGCGTGTTGGCTTATGCCTCTAATCCCAGCACTTTGGAGGCCACGGTGGGTGGATCACCTGAGGTTGGGAGTTCAAGACCAGCCTGACCAATATGGTGAAACTCCGTCTCTACTAAAAATACAAAAATTAGCTGGGTGTGGTGGCACACACCTGTAATTCCAGCTACTCGGGAGGCTGGGGCAGGAGAATCGCTTGAACCCGGGAGGCAGAGGTCAGTGAGCTGAGAGCATGCCACTACACTCCAGTCTGAGCAACAGAGCAAGACTCCATCTCAAAAAAAAAGAAAGGTCTGCTGAGAAACTCAGGCCATAAACTTAAAATGAAGCTCTAAATGCAAATAGTAGTCTACTTGAAACAATAAATAGAACTTCTTGAAAGATTTTAGAGCATTGCATTTTAACCAAAAGAGTAGTCTGTATGTGCATTCTTTTTACACTAGGTAATGTCACTTACTAGGTTAATTTTATACCCTGTAGTAGTAATTTTTAAAGAAACATATTTGGTTGAGATTCTGTTTTCAGTTACTCAAGAAAGAGTTAACCTCTGGTGTGTAATTTAAGCTCTTTTCTTGATTCTTATGTGAAATAAAATGGAAGAACTAGAGCAGACTTATTCAGAGAATCAACTGTCTTCACTTGTGATCACTTGCATAATGGTATAAGAACTTGATTTGTTATACAAAGGCAATTTACTTTGAAATATCTTAGCAGCAAAGACAGAGTCTTAAGTTTTCTTGATGTCTAAACCTGATAAATTTGGAAGCTCTTAGTCTGAATCATTTTATCTGTTGTACTACAATAAAGTTTAAATTTTGCAACTCATCGAATAGAAAAAGTTAGGCTTTGTTACCAGATTTTTTAAATGAGCATGTTAAAGACTTTACATACCAAAAGAAAAAAAATAGTCTTGAAAGTTTGTAGCTGTTAGTCTTACTTATATTCAGAGGAAGTTACCCTTTGAGACAAGCAAAGGTACTAGGACCTGTCATCCCTGTTGTCATTGTTATTTACTTGTCACAATAAGGAAGATGGTAGTCAATATCTTTTAACTTGATAATTTTCTCTTTTTTAGCCTCCACAAATGGGAAGTGTCCCTGTAATGACGCAACCAACCTTAATATACAGCCAGCCTGTCATGAGACCACCAAACCCCTTTGGCCCTGTATCAGGAGCACAGGTATTACAGACTACATGCAGCTGTGGTAATGTGCTTGATTTGGAAGGAATATGATACTATAACACCCTTTTGTACAACTTGAGAAACAAGTTACTAGCACTTTCCCCCTTCATTATGGATATTGCTTGCTTCATATCTTATATAAGAGCTTTAGGAATATTGATTATTTGGAGGGAAAGGATAAGTAGATAGCAAATACTAAAAGACAGAAAATTCTTGGTAACTTATAGTTGGTGGATCCAAAGGATGATTTTTCTGAGATTAAGGAGCCTACTTGCTCTTCATGATTCTGGTGTACTATCCTTTGTGAACCCTCCAAACCATTAACTCAGAGCTTTAGTTCCTTGGCTAATCGCTAGAATGATGCTACAGCAGGGTGTGTTGCCCTTGAGATGCTTGTGAAACTCTTGGCAACTCTCCAGAAAGTTTTGACTGTTATTTTTTCATTAGATAACTTTCTGCCGCTGAGGATTGTTTTCAAAAACAAACCAAAAAAAGGAATCAAAAAGCTTGAAATGTCATGCTAAACTAGATTGTTTAATCTACAGAGACTTTCCTCTTCACGTGTTTCTATGGGTTTTCTCTCCCAGTTCCTGAAAATACGCCATAAATATACATTGTTTTTTATCCCATTATTATTGCATTAGAAGAATGTGGGGTTTTTGTGTGTGTGTGTGTTTTCTTTTTTTAAGGTTTTACTCATTATGGTTAGAAGACATAGGAAATTCCTTTGTTACTCACTTCTCTGGTGGCATACTCTGGGATGAGGCCATTGTGAAGTGATAGGATGGTTTATCCTTCTGTGTCTGTGGCTCTGCTCATACTGTTTGGCATTTAGAAGTAGTTAATTATGTGCAATCGTTAGAACACTCCTCCTTTTCTTAAATGGTTTCTAATGCCAACTGATTGGTTACTGTATGTGTTTAATGCTTATTTGAAAACATTTGAATGAACATTTGGTTAGTGGACTTGTTATTCCCCTTCCACTTGAATGCATATATATTACATTTGCCAAAGCATACAGTCTTACATTGCCAAAATTAGTTTATTTGATCCAATTTGAATCTAGTCTGTATGCACAGTAGTCCCCTCTTCTCTTTGGGGATATGTTCCAAGGCCCACAGTGGATGCTTGAAAATGGGATAGTACTGAACCATATATATGCTATACATATATACCTCTGATAAAGGTTAATTTATAAATTAAGCACAGTAAGAGGTTAATAATAATGAATAATAGAACAGTAAGAGTATACTGTAATAAAAGTTTTGTTAATGTGTGCCCTTGCTCACGAACATGCTTGCTCTCTCCCTCTCTGTCTTTATCTCTCTTGAGCTATCTTAATATCCTCTACTTACCTATTTTCAGACCACGGTTCACTTCGGGTAACTGAAACCACAGAAAGTGAAATAGTGGACTGTATTTCATAGACTAGTGAAGCATAGGCAGTCCTTTCATTTTTCAGCCTTTTTGAATATTGCATCTCTTAATAAATTGATATCTTTGTTGGCTGAGAGTGGGTAGTGAATTTAGTTCTGATTAAGCGGTAAAATGCAATTAATACATTTAGCAACATGCCTCTTTTTTTACCCCGCCGTTTGTCCGTGTTAAAATGACTTCCTCCTTGTTCTTTAATCAGTTAAGTATTTACAGTGAAAATTGAAAACAATTTGGAGTCAGGATAATTGACAGAGTCATTACTTTTATAAGTCAGTTACTTTTTATGTATTTGTTTTTATAAAATAGACTGAGTATTTACAGTATTTATAGTAACTACTATTGAACTTTTACCAGCAGTAATCTGATTACTGGTTTAACTTGATAATCTTTTAAGAAGTATATTGATGATATCCCTATCTGTTGTAGATGTTTTCTTGATAAACGATTATGTCTTTTTCATGTCCTTTTGTTTTTTATTTTGTTATTTGTACATTTAACTTTAGATGTGTATCATTTACTTTAAAAATTATTATTATTATTTTTTTTGCTACAGGAGACTAAGTGATAGAAACCTAAATGTATTTAAGTAATTTTTTTTAAAGCTATAGTCCATGCTAAAGACTTATTAGGGACCTTTGACTACAGAAGCTTTTTTCCTGATATGTAGTTAAACCCTTTACCCCCTCTGCATCTTGATTTGCAGGCTGTTGTCAGAATATATTGCTACCTTAAGCTTGGATACTACTAGACAATTTCCGATTACTTTTACATACATTATGTCACCTGATTCTTTAAGTTAGATAGGTCTGCTCTCACCGTCACATTTTATAGGTGAAGAAGACAGATTTGGAAAGGTTCTTCAGCTAATTAAGTGGTGAAATCAACTTATCCCCAGGTGTCTCCTATTCCTAGTCCAGTGCTCATTTATACCACTGTCTCTCTGCTAGTGGGACTGAGCCCTTAATGGCCAATATGGTAGCACCATCTTCTTTTGTCAGCAGTGAACAGTCTACACACTCCTTTGTTTTTTCTGCTAAATGTGTAAACATTTACACATTCAGGATGTAACTACTGTAGTTGTAAAGAATATCCTCTACAGTTTTGGGTAATAACCTTCGATCTTGAAACATTGTGTATGAGTTTTGCTTTTAAAGAAACTAAACATTTTTTTTTTTAATGTTGGCAAAAATCTACCTTTAAAAAATTGTTGGCCAGGCGCGGTGGCTCACACCTGTAATCCCGCACTTTGGGAGGCCAAGGTGAGTAGATCACCTGAGGTCAGGAGTTCAAGACCAGCCTGACCAACATAGTGAAACCCTGTCTCTACTAAAAATACAAAAATTTTCTGGGCGTGGTGGCGTGTGCCTGGAATCCCAGCTACTCGGGAGGCTGAGGCAGGAGAATTGCTTGAACCTGGGAGGCAGAGGTTGTTGTGAGCCTAGATCATGCCATTGCACTCCAGGCTGGGTGATAAGAGCTAAACTCCATCTCAGAAAAAAAAATTGCTTGTCACCCAGCATCTGCTCTGTTTTTGTTTTGTTTTGTTTTTTGAGACAGGGTCTTGCTCTGTCACCCATACTAGAGTACAGTGGTGCAGTCTTGGCTCACTGCAATCTCCACTTCTCAGGTTCAAGCCATCCTCCCGCCTTGGCCTCCTGAGTAGCTGAGATTACAGGTGTGCGCCACCACGCCTGGCTAATTTTTGTATTTTTTTTAGAGATGTAGTTTTGCCATGTTACCCAGGCTTTTCTTGAACTCCTGAGCTCTAGCAGTTCACCTGCCTCAGCCTCCCAAAGTGCTGGGATTACAGGTGTGAGCCACCGCACCCACCAAGCATCTGCTCTTAACCCAAGTTTTATGTCCTGTTGCCTTCTAAAACCCACATAACCCTTTTGCAGAAACCAGAAAAGTGCCAGAATTTCCTTGTGCATGAAAAGAAACAGGGACAGAAATATCTTTTCCTAACTACTTTATATCAGAAGAGAAGTGAATGAGAACATTAGGGTAATAAGTTTCTAGTTGAAAGATAAAATTTGAAATGAGTACTTAAGTATTACTGAAAAAGCAAATGAAGGAAGCAAATTGATAACTAGAAAAATAAAATCAGGCAGCAATGAAATGGCTCATAGAAGCTTTGGTCTCTCTGCATAGTCATTTGAATCATTTGAAAGTCAGAATCTTAAATTTGTGAATGTTACTTTTAATTCTTTATAACTCCTTTGTTCTCCATGTGTCTAATCACAAAGGTCCCACTAATTGTTTCTCTGCTGTAATTAGACCCACTCTTCTCCCTGCATTCTACAGCTTTCACCCAATGTTGGAACCTCTTTATTCACGGTTGTTTTGCAATAGTCACTCATGTTCTTTGCCTCCTCGATTTAATCCATTTTGTAAATACTGGAATAATCTTTTGTAGGCAGTATTTGTAGCACCTATCTCCATACTCAAACATTTAGGGAGGTGAATCGTTTTTTGTGTGTGGGTGACAGGGTCTCTCTGTGTCCCCCAGGCTGGAGTGCAGTGTGGTGCAATTTCAGCTCACTGCAACCTCTGCCTCTTGTGTCGTAACTCCTGCCTCAACCTCCCCAGCAGTTGGGATTACAGGCACACGCCACCACGCCCATCTAATTTTTAGAAGAAACAGGGTATCACCATGTTGGCCAGGCTGGTCTCAAACTCCTGGCCTCAAGTGATCTGCCTTCCTGGGCCTCCCAGAGTGTTGGAATTACAGGTGTGAGCCACTGTGCCCAGCCTAAGGAGGTGAATCTAAATATAACGGAAAATTTAAAGCCTTTTCTCAGCTTTCCTTCCATCTTAAAACTACCTCATGAAGCCTCCCTATTTATAAGAATAATAATGAGTTAATGGAATATTCAAGTTCTTCAATTCCATACTTTTACAATTCTCAATAAGTATCCAGTGTTCTGCTGTTGTTTGTCTTTTCCAAAAGTCCTTCACCTGCCATAAAGTGGGTTTACTCTTTGTCCAGTCTTCAGTCGTCTCGTGTCCCTTTCACATCCTTATGAGATCTGGAATTCTTTTCCTTATTCTGCATTATTTTTTCTTACAGACCTTGTGACTACCTAGCATCCATCCAATCTAGCAAGGGCCTTCTTTACTAAATTATAAGCTTCATGAAGGCAAGCTTCTCTGGCATGCTTGCTTCTCTGTCCTTAGTTCCTGGAACGGTGCCTGACATGTAATAGTTTTTGTACATCTTTTGTTAAGTAAATGAGTCACCTTGTAAACTTAACTTTTTCATCATATAACTTACTCTGCTCCTCCTTTATCTCTCATTTCACTTACTTGTAACCATTATAATAACTTACAGTGGTGTTTAAAATTGGTTTGATTTGTTGGCTGATAGTTATGGTGAGCTAAAACATTAGACGGCTCACCTGAGGATTGAAGACAGCTTTAACTTCATGATTGAACATTTTTAATAATTAAAAATTAAACTGTTGGCCAAACACAGTGGCTCATGTCTATAATACTAGCACTTTGGGAGGCTCAGGCAGGAGGATCACTTAAGTGCAAGGAGTTCCGGACCAACCTGGGCAACATAGTGAGACTCTCTTTGGTTTTTGAAAAACTTAAACTGTTTATCTTTGAATTAGATGAGCTTTTTCTCAGGGTTTAATGTTTGATGATTCTCAGCCAGTCTCTTGGATTAATTTTGTCCATAGAATGCTAGCTGAAACCAAAATAATTTTTCTTAATGAATTACCTTTTAATTGTTCTTTCTTTGTTTTGTTCCCTTTTTTCCAGTTGGATTAAAAAATCATTGAGGGCAGAGATCATCTATCTCTTTGTATGGGGTAAAGTAAATGGCAGTTAAAATGAAAAATGAAATTCCATCAAAATGGAATCTTTTAATCAAATCTCAGTTCTACAGCTATTCCCAAAAGTTCTTCCTTGCTCTTTGAAGTGTTTGTTTTGAGAGCTGTTACTTACCTAAGGCATAACTTGTAGCTCTTGGTTTCTTGCCTGATTACTGTTAATCAAATTAACATTTTTGAGAGAACCCTAGCCCTCTCAGATATGTTTATCTTGTTGCCATTTAGTGAGACATTCCAGTGTTTTGTGTGTTTTACATTTTATCTATGTTACTGTAAGCACTGCATTAGTGCTTGTTTGTGAGGAAGCAGCTAACACCTTCCAGATGGCTGTTAGCTCAGACTTGATTCAGTTCTTCAGGAAATTGTCATTATGGCTTTAATTTAGTAGACTGCGCTGTAGCTTTGAACTTATGAATTCCTATACACATAGCTTTTTCTCTTTTTGTGTGTGTGTGTGTGTGTGTGCTGGGTCATTTTTCTGTATTTTTTAGATATTTTCATGGAATTGTTTAACAATGGATATATTTTTCTGTTTCATACCTAACATTGTAGCTGTCTTTAGTATGTTGTTCTACATTAGTGCATCTTCCTAGATGTTTAACTTCGTGGTAAATTCTAGGTCCTTGTGGTTTTCCTTTTGTTTCTCTTCTGTGCTTCCTCACGATCTTACTGTTTGGTTGCTTGGTACAGATTGCTAGTGTGTCTGGAAAGGGGACTCCTGCTTTCTCTTAACTGGTGCTTTATGTAAATTCAAATGTCCATTGCTAAGCCTGTAGTTCATAAACTCATTCTATAATTGGAATACACAGCTATTATGTTACTAAGCATGAACACAATTATAGTTTCAATTTTCTTTTGAAAGTCATTGTGGTATGAAATAACACTTTTTAAATGAATGTTTATATGGTAGTTTAGGTATTTTTGAAGCTCTTTTCGGGTGAGAAGGGTTGTTGTCATCTTATTATTTCCTTATGTGAAAAATTCTCACTAATCACATATCAATCTGCCTATTTTCCCAAAAGCAATATGAAAAACACAGAGTATTAACTTTGGACATTTAATTTTAAAGTTAAGCATACTAAAAGTTTTGTTGGTTTCTTTTTTGTTTTTGTTTGTTTTGTTTTATTCTTTTTTTTTTTTTTTTTGGAGACAGGGTCTCATTCTGTCACCCAGACTGGAGTGCAGTGGCATGATCATGACTCACTGTAGCCTCAGCCTCCAGAGTAGCAAAGACTGCAGGCACACACCATCATGACTGGCTAATTTTTAATTTTTTGTAGAGCGAGCGTACATCAGACTGGTCTTGAACTCCTGACCTCAAGCAGTCCTCCCACTTTGGCTTCCCAAAGGACTGGGATTATAGGCATGAGCCACTGCTCCTGGCCAAGTTTTGTTGGTTTCTTGACTGGTATTAGGCCTTTTTTTCTAAAGGAGGACTGCCAGTTTTGCTTATGGAGGATATGGTTAAAAATGCAAAATGGCTGCTGCTTTTTGTTGTTTTTTGCAGTGGCTAATTTTAAATAAGTCTGAGATCAGTTAAGTGCCTGAAGGGAAATGATGGCTTGTTGTGAGTGCTTTTTATCCTTCTGAATGGGAGAACTGTTGCTTTTAGAGATTTGTATAATAAGTCTTAGAAAAAGCCTTTTAAATTTCTTTCTTGTATTTAAGAACTAGTGGCTGCTTTTAGGCTTCGTTTTGGTTTTGTTTTTTGGTTTTGTTCTGGTTGTTTTTTTACTCTCGTGGTGTGTTAATTGTGAATATTGGCAGTGCCTCCTCTGTCAGCCAATCTGCCCAGCTGGATTTCTGTGAAGAAGGCTTTTTGCCTTGTAAGCAGTGTGTTATAATCATTCATCCTTGCCCACTACAGAATACCATGAGGGACATTTCCTTTGGGATTGGGATGTAGTACCGTAGGTGAAAACTAGTTCTGTAGCTCCCAGTACACACCTGAATCATTCAAAACAGAAATATTAGGAGTCTCATCTGCTGACCACTGTTGCTAACAAGACAACCTATAGAATAAGACCTTGCTTGTTACTAGGTTTTTGCTGAGGACATTCTCCAAAAGGTAGAAATCTAATTTCTTGTCTTAATAAAGAAAACCAGAAAGTATTCTTAAAATCTTGGGTGCCTGTGAAGTTCTGTAGAATCTTCCTGACAAACATCAGTGACCATGTGTGTTAATGTGTATACAGAAAGCATGGGAATGTATTGTCTCACATTTACTAGAAAAGTTCCTTTAAAAAATTCTCTACTCCCACTTTAACTTTTTCCTGTAAATTCAATATAACCGTAAATTCTAGCTGAATTGAAATTAATTGGGATAGCAGAGTTTGAAGAGGGAAAAAACACCAGCCTTGGAACCAGCAGATCTGCATTAAGTCTGTATTATAGTTTCCTAGGACTGCTGTAACAAAGTACCACAAACTTGATCAAACATATTAAAAGTTTTTAAGTTCTTAAAAAGGAAATTTGTTTTCTATCACTTCTGGAAAAATCAGAGTATCGGCAGAGCCATGCTGCCTCTGAATTTTCTAGGGGAGGATCCTTCCTTGACTTTTTCAGCTTTTTATAGCCCCAGTCATTCCATAGTTTGCAGTTGTAGCCATTTACTCTCTACCTGTCGCATGGTATTCTATGGGTCTCTACCTCCACGTGCCTCTCCTTATAAGGACACTAATCATCAAATTAGGGTCACTCCAATGACCTCATCTTAACTTGATTACATCTCCAAAGACCTTATTTCCAAGTAGGGTCAAATTTATGGGCACCAGAGGTTAGGACTTCAACACATCTTTTGGGGGGTCACAATTCAACAGAGTCTTGACTTAACTCCTCAGCTAACCATGTGTTGAGAGCAAATTCTCTATGTAACTTTGAGCCTTAGTTTCTGTACCTGTAAAATTGTGGTATTACTTTGTGTACTTTATCATTTTGCTGTAAGGATCAAATGAAAATATTTGAAACTAAGAAAATTTTTAAAGGTTGCCCTGTTTTTGGAAATTGTTTCTATTCCCTGAATTGTTCTTATTCTACAATTCTAAGAGGAGAATTGGGCACAGTGGCTCACACCTGTACTCTCAACACTTTTGGAGGCTAAGGTGGAAGAATCACTTGAGCCCAGGAATTGAAGGCTACAGTTAGCAATGATCACACCACTGTGCTCCAGCCTGGTCAACAGGACTCGACCCTGTCTTTGGGGGGAATAAAGTTCTAGAGAGGTTCAGATAAAACGTACATTCAAAGTGAAATGCTCCCAGGTCACTGTGTGGCATCCCCTAAAAAATGGGTAATGCAGGCCGGGCACCGTGGCTCACGCCTGTAATCCCAGCACTTTGGGTGGCCGATGGGGGGCGTGGATCACGAGGTCAGGAGTTCGAAACCAGGCTGACCAGCATGGTGAAACCCCAACTCTATGAAAAATACAAAAATTAGCTGGACATGGTGGCAGGCACCTGCAGGAGAATTGTTTGAATGGCTCACTGCACTCCACCTGGGCGACAGAGTGAGATTCTGTCTCCAAAAAAAAAAACAAAACCACAATAACAAAACAAAATGGGTAATGCGTTCAAGGTGACAGGGTTAATGTTGGCATAACTTTGTTATGTGGTTGATAGGCAGAAACCCAAGGTGGGGTTTTGTTGAGCATAAACACAAGAAGCAATTATTTGTGGCACTAGACTTAACCCAAAGGATAGACCGCTACATGTATATAGTAGAGAAATCCTGTCTTTTAGCCCTATCTGACAGAGGAAGCTGAGGAATCGCATTATCTTTAAGTAAATGAAATGCAGCACTGTATAGTTATATCTCTAAGCAACTGGATTCAGTGTACCACTAATGGCCTGGTCATGTTCTAAACATTACCCCAAAACAGCCTAACTGTTCTGTGACTCAGTGTCTCTGTGGAATCCTGTTTAGTAGTACCGTGGTCTTTAAATGTTTTGATTACACAGCAGTATTAGGAAAACATGTTTAAAGCATTGTCTTAAGTCTGTGCTGATGTAACAGAATACCATAGACTGGGTAGTTTATAAAGAGCAGAAATGTATTGGCTCACAGTTCTGGAGGCTGGAAAGTCTAGTATCAAGGTATTGGGATTTGGCAAGGGCCTTCTTGGTGCATGATAATGTGGTGGAAGGTATCACACGGCAGGCAGAAAGCAGAGAGAGAACAAAAGGGGGCGAACCCACTCCCTTGATGAGAACCTGAATACCTCTTAAAAGTCCTAACTCTCAATACTGTTTACAATGACAACCAAATTTAAACAAGAGTTTTGTAAGAAACAGTCAAAACCATAGCAAGTATGTACCGTGACTGTATGTGTATTTATAGATTACATTCATGTATTTCTATAGCAATATATGAGGTACATTTAAAACATGTAAAAATAGGAATTTTTTTAAATAGTACAGTTGTAATAATTTCTTTGTACATCCCACTTCGGAGACTGTTTTTATATGGAGCTTCTTTTGTCACCAAAAGGCATTTAATTTTGCGCATTTTAGAATTCTTACAATGTGTAAGTGACTGCTAGTTACTGAACAAGGGACAGATAAAGTCTTTCCTGCACCTGAGCAGCCTAAAGGTGAGTGTAATACAGACGGACAAGTGACTGGTTGATAATAGAATGAGAGCCCTTATAAGAAAGACATACAGAGCACAGCAGAAGAGCAAGAACAACACAGAGGCAATGACATTTGAACTAGGCCACGTATAACTGTAGATCAACATTTGATGGTAGGTAGTAGGGAAGATGGAACTAAGAATATTTGAGCTGCTTAATATATGGCAGGCAGCATGCTGAGTGCTTATGTTCATTTAATTCTCAAGACAGCCATAAGCAGGAATACAGGTATTGGGCCTGGTATTCTAAATCCCATTTTATAAGAGAGTTAGGATTAGATTCAGTTCCATCTTTCTACAAAACCTGGCACTGTTGTTCCAGGCAAAGGGAGTACAGTCTATTTTTCTCTTAAGATGTTGATTTTGCCAATGAGACAAAATGAATCTCTACAGCATTGTTAAGTTTCTACCCAGGCTTTTGGGTGACTGAAAAATTAAAATGTAAAGATGTGGCAAAGTTGGTTCTCTAAGAATTTTAAGTACAGCCAAATGATATGTCATAAGTTTTTTCCTAAATATCCAACCATTTAGTCTTTCATAAGCTTTTAATTCCACTAGGCTGACTTTCTGAGATTGTTGGTGTTTTCTTGTTCTAACCTGAAATTTTCTTTGTTTAGTGTTAAACAGGAGTATAACGAAGGAGTAACCATTTCTATTTTATGATAGTCTGTAAATAGACTTTTTTTTTTTTAAACCTTCTTTAAGCTAGGTGTGTTTGTCCTTTATTAAAGTCAGTCTGACCCATCCTGTACAACATTGCAAGACCTTAACTTAAAAAAAAAAGCCAGGTGTGGTGGTGCATGCCTGTAATCCCACCTACTTGGGAGGCTGAGATGGGAGAATCACTTGAGCCCAGGAGGTTGAGGTTGCAGTGACCTGTGACTGCGCCACTGCACTTCAGCCTGGGTGACAGAACAAGACAATGTTGATAGATAGATTATATGAAACACACTCTATAACCAAAAAAATCATTGCTCTGTATATAATGCAAAGATTTTGGTAACATTTTACCGTATTTTTTCGTAAAGATTGATTAGAGTAGTGGGGGAGGGGAGAAGGAATTTAAGAGATACTATCATCAACCACTTGCAGATTTTAGTATTTTTATTTATACGCTGCTCTTCTCAGTATTTCATTTTTCTATACATGAGAAAAGACTTTGTCTGTATTGGACCATTAGATTGACCATTTTGTTTAAGACATCTTCTGTTGTGACATAGGTCATTTTGATTTGAACGAACTGGTAGCTATACCAGTTATTTTTTGGCTCTATGGGAATTTTGGGATAGAGAATGTTATTTGAAATAAATAGGTAAAGGCTCTTTTTGTTTGTGTTTTGTTTTAGTTTTATTTGTGATAGATACCTGGTGACATAGT
Organism: Piliocolobus tephrosceles; assembly: GCF_002776525.5. Lineage (NCBI taxonomy): Eukaryota > Metazoa > Chordata > Mammalia > Primates > Cercopithecidae > Piliocolobus > Piliocolobus tephrosceles. The sequence goes on along the minus strand of NC_045446.1, from coordinate 76,170,199 downwards.
AGTAGGGCTTGACTGGAAAGATCAATTATGATTTGTCTTGGTGTTCAGAACAACAAATAACATATGCTGTCTTGCAAAATTTGATGATTTTGTGATTTATGTGAATAGCCGTCTTTTTGTTGCTGGTTTGTGTTTTTAATTTTTTATCCTCTAGTACTTTAACCTTGCCTTTTTATGTTCTTTAGCAACCCTACATCATGTTCTTTTATTTACTCACAGGAATAAGTAGAGTCGAGTCAGCTCTTATAGTTTTAAAATTCTCCTACTTCTCACCCACCAAGATCCCATTGCCTCTTCATGCTATTTTGTCCTTGATTTTCCTGAGCAGTAACTGGGCTATTGAAGCACATTTCTCTTCCTTCTCTTATTTACTCTCTGGGGTGACTACTTTGTCACCAGTGCAAGGTGTGTCTGTGCTTTGAAAAGATACCAGGAAGGGGTAGGATGGTCAGGGGCTGCTGGGTGTCCCACTCCTTGGAGCTGTGCAGTCAGCCAAGCTAGTCCTGGCTACGATTTCATCTGCTTGATACGGATATTGATGATAAGAAACTTATTCCAAGGATGTTGTCTTGTTTTCTTATTGGTGTCATGTTTTAGTTTGGCTACATTTTTATAGACATAAGACATGTATGTATGTGTTTTACCAATTTAAGGGACTACTGGAAGTTCTAATAAAAAAACAACTCTTTTTCCCAAGGAAAAGTGATCCTTTTCAACATTGTTTATAAGCCTCTAGGGCTTGTCTAGCAGTATGCTCACATATTGAGAATGGATTTTTCTCTTCTGTATTCTTCAGGGGCATTTTATTGTGGGTCTGTCAGGTCTTCAGACTGCTACCCTCATGAAAACATGTGATTTAAGAAGGTAATTCAGTGTGGGGCTGTCATAGGAAACTTCTGATTTTAGATGTAGTCTATCTGCAATAAGTAGGATTTGCAGTTGCTGTTGTTTTAACTTCAGGTGAAAGAAAATCTGCTTCAGAGAGAAACGAAGTTAATCTTGGAGATAAGTGTGGATGTTGGACTCCCTCCAGCTTAGTAACTGATGATCACTTTACTTGAAATCATTCTGCTTTTGATTGGCCATCCATGGTAGCACTGAAGAGGGAGGAGGGGAAATCTTTCCAGTTGTTACACCTTAATTTGTCTCTGCGTGGATGATATTTGAAACCTCAAGCCCAGGCATGCTGCTCTGTCCTCCCATCTGTAGCTGCCTGCGTGATTCCATTATGCTTCCATTTGTCTCTTCCCATTGTCTTTGAACATTTGTTTTTGGGAACAAGATATGCATTAGGAAATTACTCAACCCTGAGTATAACTGATGCCTATAAATTGATCTTGGCGTCCAGAACAAATTGCGTATACTAGTGATGTAATACTTGCTGAAGCTCATTGGCTGTTCATTCTCTATAGTGCTTTTCCTAAATAAATAAATAAATAAATAAATAAATAAATAGGTAGAAAGAAATTAAATCACTTGGCACCAGCAAAGAAATCTTCTATAGGATTTGAATGTTGAAGTATGAATTGAAACTGATTCCAGTTAGTCAACTTTTATTGCTCAGTTGGACATCCCTAAAAGAATAGCTGATTTTGTAATAGTCCTGTGCTTACATGGTTTGCAATCTTATACAGAGGGAGGAAAAGAATTAAAAGCTTGTTCGAAAGTAAAATGGTTCATGTTGGGTTTGAAATGCTCATGTCAGCTTAATGAAGGATACATGTATGAAAATTAGTATCTTGTTCAAGAATAGTCTATCTTTGGGAGAATAAAGGTACATACTGAGTTCAGTGGTTTACTTGCCTTACAGTATATTCGAATTAAACAATAGGACAGATTTTAAGAATCAAGTAAATATGTCCAAACAGAGAGCAGGATCCAAGATCTTAAGTATTCCCCATATTCAGGGCAGTATGTGGACAGTTACAGTAGGTGACCTCTAAGGTCTCTTTCACCTCCCACAGTGTGTGTGTCAGCTGCAGTTTGTCCAGATAAACGAGCAGGAGACAACTTCATGTAAAAAGTGTATGAACCTAGGACAGGACTTTTCGACCCTTACGAAGAAAGAAAGGAAAAAATATTGCAGCTAGATGTTTTGGCTCTGGGCTGAGGTCAGAGTTGCACAGCTTTGGACAGATATCCTGGGCACAGGAAACATGTTCTCTCAATTTTAAACAAAAATGCAATTATGTATTCCCTCCCCTATCCTCCCCACCGCCCCCTCCCCACACACATTAAAATTCTTAACCATGGATCAGCTTATATCGACCTTTTGGGTAAAAGACATTATTCCTTTGAAATTTCAGAAGCAAGAGTTTGTTTTCTGAAAAACACATGCCATTGCATACCTTTTAACTTGACATGCTACTGAAACTTTTGTCTTAATCCATTTTCTAGAAAGACTGCCCTTATATTTATTAAAGATGACAAAACAAAAACCACTTCTTCTTTCATACATTCTGTTTTCATGTTCTGTCATTCTGAGATCTTTTTTTCTTTCCCTCTCTCTGTCTTCTTTTCCCCCAGCTGTCGGCAGCATCCAGCCCCTCCAGTCACAGTCCTCACAGAGCTTCAGGAAAGGACCCTTTTGCAGAGCTCTCTTTGGAGGATTTCTTATAAATCACTTTAGGTATTGCTGCTTGTTGTGGGAGATGGGGACTTAAATACTTAAAAACAATTACCAAACATTAAACACAATTCACGCTTCTCTTTCATTTCTTTAAAGGACTCTAGGTTCCCTCTCCTCTTCCTCCTCTTCCTCTATTCTTTAGGTGCAGAATGAAAAGATAGGACATAAGGAAAAACAACTTTTGGAAAATATCTTTAACATAATTAAAGTAATCTCACCCACTGCTCACAGTAAATGGATGAGATCGGATAAAGTTTGCCTTTTTAATTAAGGGCAAGTGAATATTTAAGCCCTGTTGATTAGAAGGATTCTGCGTATGATCCACACTGCCTCTGTTTGCTGGAAGACAGTGCAATTTGTTCTTCTTGGTGCTCTAGCCCCCAGTTTAGATATACCTTCTAGATCTTTGGGAGTTTATCGTCTTCTGATTTGGCAAGTTTATTAGCACGTCTACTTCAGTAATAGATCTTTGGATGGGCAGTTTAAGGGAAATCGTGAGTGAAATATCTTTGAATGAACAGTGGTACCCTATTGAAAAATATTTTTTATGGCTCTTTCAGATTTTTATTTATGTTAATAAAAATGACTTAGAATAATATTACTGTTCCCTTTACTATCTCTAATTATATATCATTTGGAAATAATACTTCAAATTTTGCTTCGCAAATGAAATTTTGCGTGTGGTATTTGTGCTTATGGAGAGATTTTTCTGAACTTGTCATGAAAAAATAGGTCATTGATCTTTCTTCTCCTCCTCCACATGCTATTCCTCGATTTTTAGCAGTTAAGTATTTGGCCTGGATGTGGTTGCTTATGCCTGTAATCCCAGCACCCTGGGAGGCTGATGCAGGAGGATCAGTTGGGGCTAGTAGTTCAAGATCAGCCTGGGCAATACGGTGAGACCCTAGTCTCTACCCCTCCCAAAAAATTAGCCAGCTGTGGTGGCAACTGTCTGCAGTCTTAGCTATTCAGGAGGCTGAGGCAGGAGGGTTAGTTGAGCCCAGGAAGTCCAGTGAGCTTTTCTTTTTTTCCAAGATGGAGTTTCACTCTTGTCGCCCAGGCTGGAGTGCAGTGCCACGATCTCAGCCCACTGCAACCTCTGCCTCCCGGGTTCAAGCAATTCTCCTGTCTCAGCCTCCCAAGTAGCTAGGATTACAGGCGCCTGCCACCACACCTGGCTAATTTTTGTATTTTTAATAGAGACGGGGTTTTACCATATTGACCAGGCCAGTCTCGAACTCTCGAACTCACCTCAGGTGATCCGCCTGCCTCAGCCTCCCAGAGTGCTGGGATTACAGGTGTGAGCTACGGTGCCCAGCCAGTGAGCTTTGATCACGCCACTGCAATCCAGCCTAGACAGCGGAGCAAGACCCTGTCTCAAAAACATCAACAACAAAAATCATTATTTGGAAGTCCCTATATGTGTCAAATATCGGGCTCTCTGGCACATAAGTTTGTAATACTGACTTTGTTTAAAAACAGGGTTTGTGATTAGCATGTTGTGAACACTTCTGGGCCAGTTAAATGGTAAAGACCACAAAGCATTTTTACTTATGAGAAGACATCCTACAATACAATGAATTAACATACCCACTTTTTTTTTTTCCAGATACAGTTCATGTAACTTGATGGAAGAAAATGGAATTACTCCAAAAAGACAAGTGCTCAAGCAGCAAAATCCTTACTTCCAGCAAAATCCAAACTGCTGTCTCTTAAATCTCTTAAACTCTCTTCTTCCACTAGAATGCTACAAGTAACTCAGTGAAGGCCCATGAAGGAAATTGGGACTAGTTTATAGGAGAACGTATCAATACAGTTTATAAAGCCAAGAATTGCTATGATTTAAGACTAAGATCTGTCTTTTTGGTGACTAACCCTTCAGTTCTTTCAACTCCGGTTAATACCCATAATCAGTAACCTATCAAGAAAAGCCCTTATTTGGAAAGTGTGAAATTTGTATTTGGAAAAGCTGCCTGGAGAGAAGAACTGTGTCCTTTACTGTATTTCAACAGGACTCTTTTGGGGGATCAAAATTAAAATTCCTAATTATGCATTATCTTTCTTTTCTCCAGTCCTCACAAATACAGAAACAGTAACTGAAATTAACTTTTCTTTTTTTAAAAAAAAATATACTCAGTTTGCAGTAGACATTCCTTAAGTATTTGTATTTATTTATGATTATCAATTTTACATAACATTAATATTGTATCAGACCTCCTTATGAAAATGAGTATGGATGTGCACAGTATGTTTGATTTTTATCCACAAGAATGAATCTGATTCAGAATGCTTTTCTCAGCTGACATACAGAGCACTAAATATTTTACGGCAAGTCCATAGGTCTGAATCTCTTAAGAATTCTCGGCCTCTATGGGATTTAGGGAAGCATTATAAATGCATTAATCCTTATAGTCAATTCTGTGCCTAGGATTTTGCCAGGGAACAGTTCACTGACTAGGAAAAGCACTACATTTTAAATTCAGCATTAGTGCATTGGGAAGGATCTTTACTGCTTTGTGCTTGGCATGTCATTATTTTCCATTTGACATTAGGGCCTTTCCAAAATGAATGTGAGGAATTGCTTTCACTTCAAGACTTTCCTTCTTTTCACTAAAACTCTAGAAGGTGTTGCAAGGGTGGGGGAAGGGGGGCAAAGTCCTTGAACCTTTTATTTGGCTCGTGCCATGTTATGATCATGTACCTTTTAAATAAGGGACAATAGTATCTTTAAAGTTAATGTCTAGCCAAGAGTTTAGTAAACGAAGAATTAAACTGCACTGTTGATCGGTGCTTTGTGTAAATACATCTTTAACATTTGGGTTGAGAGGGGCCTTAAGAAGGACAGTTCATTGTAGGAAAGCAATTCTGTACATGAGTTTAAGCATTCTTGTTGCATTGTCTCTGCAGATTCTATTTTTGTTTACAATATTAAAATGTATGTTAGCAAAATGGGTGGATTTTCAAATAAAATGCAGCTTCCACAAAACTTTTGTTATGGTATTCTGGTCTGAGATGCATTTTCATTTTCCCTTTCTGTTTTTATTATCATCAATATCATCATTTTTCCCTAATAAAAGTATACCCAGGTGATTATATTTGTTGGTTTAGTAACATGGAAGGTTTGTTTTATATAAATTTTCAAAAAGATGTCTCTTTACACTTTTTGTTACCTTGTAGACTCTTACTGATAAACGCAACTACTGATTAAAATTGTTCACTTTCTGTCTTTTGATCAGATGCCTTTAGTCAGGTAAGTTTAAGGGATAATATGCAGTTAAGTGTAACGTTTCGGTACATACAATTACGTCTGCCAAAGAAACCTTTGATTGTATCATGTTGCCTATTTAGTAGTGCATAGGGTTCAGAGTACATGATAAAGGATTAAAAGCTTTGCATTGATAAGTGTATGCATAGTATTTGCTGTGATTGGAGAAAAAATGTAGTCGTAGCCAATAAATTTTATCAGCTTCTAAGTTTCACTATTATTAAACCATTTTCATATAAACTGGGAAATTGTACTTTCGTAAGTTAACCTCCTTTACAGATTTTTGTCTCTTCTGATGTTTGAGGAGGTGTTTATATTTAAGGTCTGTGGCTTGTTTCTTTTATATTGCATTATTTTTTTTTTTAAGTATGTTTCAGTATGTGACATGCTTCATAGCCATTTTTATTTTGTTGTTTAAACAACTTTTGGGCTGTGTTTGATAAGTATTATCCACATTTTGCCCATTCTATATGCAGAAATCAGAAAAGGAGCTGGGTGCAGTGGCTCACACCTGTTATTCCAGTAATTTGGGAGGCTGAGGTGCATGATCACTTGAGCCCAGGAGTTCAAGACCAGCCTGGGTAACATGGTGAAACGCTGTCTGTACAGAAATACAAAACTTAGCCAGGTGTATGCCTATAGTCCCAGCTACTTGGGAGACTGAAGTGGTAGGATCACCCAAGTCCAGGAGGTTGAGGCTGCAGTGAGCTGGTATCACACCACTGCACACTCCAGCCTGGGTGACAGAGTGAGACCCTTGTTTTTTTTAAAAAAAAGAACTTGCCCAGATCAGTAAGTTAACAGATGAAAATCAAATCTTTGGTTTCATGGTCCATTGTTCTCTCTGTGACCTGCTGTCACATAATTTAAATATATAAACTGACATGGAGATTTTTTTCCCTCTGCAATCTAGACTGATGGCCACTCTTTATTCCCAGTGGTCTTTAGTGAAGCACATTTCCTGCCTCCTCCTCCTGATGCCCAGACATCGTTGACAAGGAAGAATGCAAACATGCGACAAGAGCATCTTTCACCAAAATATAATGAGTAAAGTAAATCAGCTGTTGATTACATAACTACATCAGGCTGTAAACTCATACATGCTTACATCATTTTACTATCCAATTAGCAAGTAGATATTGGCTGAAATAAATCCAGTTAGCAAGTAGGTATTGGCTGAAATAAGAGAGAAGACTATAAGTAAGCAGAGGACAACTATACCTGTCCCAAATCGTTTTCAAAATAATTTGCCTTTGATTTAACATCTGTCAGCATTCAGCATTTTTAAAAAGGTATCCCTTTCCTAACCAGTGACTATGAGAATACATATTTAGGAAGAGGACTTCCTTATGTTAGCCTAGGAGTCTTCTGCTTTTCCAGAAGCCAACAAAATGTGACTTACAGGAAATAGGCCTTTATGGGATGTTTCTCTTGAACTAAAAATAATTTCAAGATTCTTCTCGTTTATCATAACTCACAGATACGCTTCCAAACTCTGTTTGCTTATTCTACAAAATTCCATGGAGAAAAAAAATGCCTCTTCAGAGTGAGTGTGGCTCTTGTGTGCTAGCAGTGACCAGGTCACAGTGTATGGAGACATCAGAGTACTAAGCCAGATGAATTTATTCTTGCCTTCCAGGAAAGATACTTCACAGCTTTCATCAGTGGCCTCTGCAGTCAGCTTAGATCTTTGTTCTGCCACACTTGCTGCCTTTCATGGATGTGAGTAGCCCATCTGGAATTCTGCTGTCTAAAGTTTCAGAAAAGAAATCCTGCATTATCATCCATGCAGTCTCTCACTGAAAACATTAAGCTGATTTCTTGCTGTTACTAAGAAGTAAAGTCCTGTTTGAAGTATCACCAATCCAAAAGGCTTTCTGTGTTTCTAGCTTGTATTCCTAGTCTAATTTTAGCATAAGCACTCACTGTGTCCCATTTGTTGTTGATGTGGTATGTAGATGTAGTTGTATGAAACTGACTACATTGTTAATGAAAGTTCTTTCTATGGTATTTGTTCTGGGGCAGATGTAACTTGAAGCAAAGATTAAACTGATTATAGGCAGACAAATAGGAGAGAGGTGAGGTTAGAAAAAGTTTTGTTTTCTGATAAGCTCTGGCTCAAAATAGCTTTTTATCTAATACAAAAGATAATTTTAGGCCAGTGCAGTGGCTCATGTCTGTCATCCCAATACTTTGGGAGGCCAAACTGGGCAGATCACTTGGGCCCAGGAGCTTGAGACCAGCCTGGCCAACATGGTGAAACCCCGTCTGTACAACATTGAAAAAAAATTTAAGTCCCAGCTACTCAGAAGGCTGAGATGGGAGGATCGCTTGAGCCCAGTATGGTTGATGGTGCAGTGAGCAGAGGTCACGCCACTGCACTCCAGCCTGGGCAACAGAGTGAAGTGAGACCCTTCAAAAAAAAAAAAATTGTTTTTGTTTTGAGATGGAGTCTTGCTCTGTTGCCCAGGCTGTAGTGCAGTGGCGTGATCTCAGCTCACTGCAACCTCCACCTCCGGGGTTCAAGCAATTCTGCCTCAGGCGTCTGCCACCATGCCTGGCTAATTTTTGTATTTTAATAGAGATGTATTTTAATTAGAGCCTATGTTGGCCAGGCTGGTCTCGAACTCCTGACCTTGAGTGATCCCGCCTCCACCTCCAAAGGGCTGAGATTACAGGCGTGAGCCACCACACCCAGCCTAAAGTTGGTTTTGAAACAAAAATTGTGTGTGATTGACCTTGAGAGATAAACCTTGCTCTGTTGGAGCTTTCCCCAGTTAGGTACCCTGCCTGTCTTTCTTGAGCCTTAGTCCCTTGGCAGCTGTCCTGTGCTCTGGATAAACAAGTACTGAGTTACCGTGCCTCTGACTGGGACCGTAGGGAAGGAAATACCAAGTAGCCCACTGCCCCCCACTCAGGCTGTCTAGGGAGTCAGGTTTCTTTAACTTTTAAGAACCCTACATGGAAGCATTAAGCACACCACACTGTCACTGCCAGCTAGTTTAGTGGCTGTGTAAGCCACAAAATATGAAATCTGCATATCTGGTCATTTTTGTCCTAAGAAGGGTAGTAGTGTTAGTCTGTTCTTGGTTATGCTATAAATACCTGAGGTTAGGTAATTTACAAAGAAAAGAGGTTTAATTGGCTCATGGCAGGCTGCATGACACTGGCTTCTGGTGAGGCCTCAAGGAGCTTTACTCGTAGCCAAAGACCAGAGAGCAGGCCTGAGAGAAGAAGCAAGGGAGTGAGGTGGGAGACTTGAAAACAATCAAATCTCACTTGAAGTAACTGAGCAAGGGGATAAGTGCTAAACCATGAGGGATCCAAACATCCAAACCATATCAAGGTAGAAACTGAAATGAACTTCACTTTCTTTTAATTACATATTGAAGGGAAGCTTCAAGGGCCAGAAGAAGACAGAGACACTGAAGTAGAAGGGGAGGATTCAGGGGGAGATCCCAGGAAGCCTAGCAAGCGGTCTTCTGAGGTAAGTGCAGGGATAGCTGTGCTCATTTGCTTGGTGTTTATAGTAATTGTCATCAGGAGCTAATATTTTACAGCTGTACTGATGTGCAGAACTTAAAATTCATCGTGGCCAGAATTTACATTTTGTGTGGACCAAAAATAGAAATGAAAACATGGGAGTTCACTTAGACTTACAAAGTTACAGTAAATTAAACTGATTTGATACTGGCCCAGAAGACACAAAGAGAATAGGACAGTAAGCCTAATAACTGACAGGTGTTTAAATACGTGGTAGAGTAGCATTTCAAAAGAGTCAAGAAAAGATGGACTATTTAATAAGCCAATTTTACCAGCACCAAATACCTACTTAGAGAAGGGGCAAGTGATCTGCTGTCCTCCGCCTCAAAGTGCTGGGATTACAGGCGTGACCCAGCCAAGAATATACGTATTTCAGAGGTGGTTCACATCTGTAATCCCAGCAGTTTGGGAGGCCGAGGCAAGAGGATCACTTGAGCCCGGGAGTTAAAGACTAGCCTGGGCAACATAGTGAGACATCTCTCTGTATATTAAGATACATATATACATGCAGACATATATGCACATACATATATATAAAATATATATATAATATATATATGTATTTAAGCTAATTTTAGGCGAGTGCAGTGGCGCGTGTCTGTAATCCCAATACTTTGGGAGGCCAAAGTGGGCCTCCCAAAGTGTGTGTGTGTGTGTGTGTGTGTGTGTGTATGTATATAAATATACACACACATAGAATACATATTAATAAAAAATAGGTTTAGCCAAATAGGAAAAAGGAAAGAATATGATAAAAATAGTTCACCAAAGAAGAAATACTAATGATCAATGGAAAAAAAAAATCATCTTTAGTAGTAACTAAAGAATTCAAATGAATCCAGGCACAGTGGCTCACGCATGTAATCCCAGCACTTTGGGAGGCCGAGGCAGGTGGATCACTTGAGACCAGGAGTTTGAGACCAGCCCGGCCAACATGGTGAAACCCTGTCTCTACTGAAAATATACAAAAATGAGCCGGACATGGTGGCGCATGCCTGTAATCTCAACTACTCAGGAGGCTGGAAGCAGGAGAAGCACTTGAACCTGGGAGGCAGAGGTTACAGTGAGCCGAGATTGCACCATTGCATTTCAGCCTAGGTGACAGTGTGAGACTCTGTCTCAAAAAGAAAGGAAAAAAAAAGTCCTTTGTAGGTGTAAGGCTGTTCTGAGCTTTTATATATACTCGTTCACTTAACTGCGTCTATGAAAGAAGCACTTTTGTTACACCTATTTCATAGATCAGGACACTGAGGCTCAGATTAAGTCACTTAGTATATAATCTTTATCAACTCTGCTTAAGTTGACATCCAGAACTACTGTGGTCTGGCTGTTGGTCTAGTTGTTGGTCTTTAGCACTGCTGTGCAATGGAGTATAGAGTGCCATTGTGTTTATCAAGTAGCATGTGTGTATGTACCAGTGTAGGCAAAAGTACACAAAGTTTGATTGCTTATCTAAGGCTAAGGTGAGTGTAAGCCAGTACAGCTGTTTTGGATGGAAATTGGCCATAGTTAAGAAACCTGGAGAGTTCAGACCCTTAATCCAATAATTCCCCTTTGAGAAAATCTACCCAGGGAAATAATCTGGGGATGGGAATTTGGCTTGGGAACTTGAATTAAGACATAAGTTTAAAAACAGGAATTCATACCTAAGGGTAGGAGGTCAGATTAATGGTATGTATCACCCCTTGAGACCAAACCTGCAGCACAAAAGAGACTTGGTCTCACAGGTCACAAATAGACATTCAGTACAGATTTTTATTGCTATCATCCCAGATTAGAGCCCAGTCTACACTACCTGATAGCTAGCTCTGCTGATCCTCAGGCCAACCCAAGGGAAAAAGATGGGTTTTCTTTTTGGGGGAAGGCTGGTCTTTGATGCAGACAGGAGGAATACTGATCCAATGGGCTTAGGAGAACAATATTATTGGCCGGGCGCGGTGGCTCAAGCCTGTAATCCCAGCACTTTGGGAGGCCGAGACGGGCGGATCACGAGGTCAGGAGATCGAGACCATCCTGGCTAAAACGGTGAAACCCCGTCTCTACTAAAAAAATACAAAAAAACTAACCGGGCGAGGTGGCGGGCGCCTGTAGTCCCAGTTACTCGGGAGGCTGAGGCAGGAGAATGGCATAAACCCGGGAGGCGGAGCTTGCAGTGAGCTGAGATCCGGCCACTGCACTCCAGCCCGGGCGGCAGAGCGAGACTCCAGTCTCAAAAAAAAAAAAAAAAAAAACAAAAAGAGAACAATATTATTTATCAGTCACCCAGTAGAGAAGGGTGCTTTCCATTCATCAATGTTTATTTTACTGTCTTACAGGAAACTTGGGAAGTAAGCAGGACTTCCCAGGCCTCTTGTCTTGTGTTATGGGAAACTACAGGACCCATCAGGCATTTTTAGTTTCATTTACCAGGCAGTTTATTGATTGCAAGACTTAGCATACATGATTCACAAAGTTCTCATTCTTGATAATGTTCTGCCCAAATGTAGCTTCCTGAGAAGGGCAGGAGTGATCATCATGTGGTGGGTGTTCATGTTTCCAGTTGGCTCCAGCCCCTCCCCTCGAATCCTGTGCTTTAACAGCTGGAATCCTTCAGTGTGTTTGGGTGGCTCACTACTGATCAAATATTCAAGGCCTACAACCGTTGCAGCTTTTCTTATACCTCCACTCTTGAAGCCTCTGCTCAGGCTTACTTTGTCTCTTCCCTGCCTCTTAATTGGAACTCTGGAATTCTCTGCTCCTTTGTTTTTACCTATTTGCCTATTCGTAGTCTGTCATTCTTGGGATGGAAAGCGAGCAACTGATCATTTTTAGGAGCACTGTAAATTGTGCAGGCTTTTCAGAAAGTCATAAAAATGTTTGTCTCCTTTGCCCAGTAATTCCACTTCTAGACATCTAAAGAAGTCCAGAAGTATTAAAAGACCACACACAAGAATACCTATCACAGCGGTTGAGATTACCAAAGGAACCACTGTGTGCCAGAGTAAGAAAGGGCCAAGGATGAGTCCCAGGGAACACACCCTTATTAGGGCTGAAGGCCAGGAAAGAACAATCAAAGCTGGAGGAGGAGAACCAGGAAAGATAATTATGTCAAGGATATAACTGAAGAAGGAGGGAATGGTCAACACAAGTAAAATAAAGACCAAAACCTGTCCATTGGATCCAGCAATTAGGAACTTGAACCTTACCTCTAGATATACCTGGGAATTGGCAGGGACAGAAGGCAGATCACATGGCATTGAGAAAATGCAGAGATATCAAAAAGCTGTGAACTAAAAGAGATGCTAAGCAAAAGACTGGTCAAGGAAGATTTTTAGAAAGCAGATTGACTGACTGCTTTGTTCATCCATTCGACACACTGAGTGCTTTCAATGTGCCAGTAGTTCTGGGTGCAAGAATCAATAAAAAAAACATAGGTTCTGCTTTCATTGAGCTTATTTTCTTGTGAGAGCAGGCAATTAGCAAATGTTTTATGACAAATGATGATGAGTGTTGTGAGAAAAAAATAGTAGAGAGAGTGATGTGAGCAGAGTATAATGCTGTTTTGGATAGGGTCAAGGAAGACCCTGAAGTCATCTTTGAACAGAGATACTACGTAAGGAAGCAGGATGGCAAGATGTGGAGAGTGGCTCTCCTCCCCACGTATGTGGGCAGAGAGCAGAGCAAAGGCCCTGCTTCCCTAGTCAGGAACAGCACCGCCACCAGCAAGGATTGAACAAAATGAGTGGGTTGGAGCTGAGGTCAGGGGTGGCAGTGGGACAAGGCTAGGCCATGCTAAGGCTTGGATTTCTTTCTGAGCGGGGAAGCCACTGAAAATGTTGACCACAGGATTCTTTAAAAACTTTCATTGCTAAAAGCCTCACTCTGGCTGTATTAAGAAGGAACTATAGGGAGACTATTATAATAGTCTTCCAACATGAGCAAAACTTAGCTGCTGAAAGCTGTAGTGAGCTAGAGGAGATAGCTAGGTGAGAGACAATCAGATAGGTTGCAAAATCAGAGAAAGGGAAGATGCTGAGTGGTTAGGACTGGAGATGTTATGGGTTAGGAGATGGAAGAAAGGCAACTGAAGAGCCTGGAATATGGAAATATACAGAGGACAATTTGCAGAAATCCCTTCCTTGGAGAGCATCTCCATCACTGAGGGAAGCAACTGCTGCTTGATGAGACAGTACAGCATAGCAGTAATGGTGTCAACTCTGCCAAGCTGTGGGTTTAAACCCCAGTTTGAGCAAGTTACATACTCTCCCTTTATCTCAGTTTCTTCATCTGTAAAAGTATAATAGTACCCACCTCATAAGACTGTTGTATATAATGAATTTTTTAAATTTTTATTTATTATTTTTTGAGACAGGGTCTCACTCTGTTGCCCAGGCTGGAGTGTAGTAGTATAATCTCCACTCACTGCAACCTCCGCCTCTCGGGTTAAAGTGATTCTTGTGCCTCAGCCTCCCGAGTAGCTGGCATTACAGGTATGTGCCACCACATCTGGCTAATTTTTGTATTTTTAGTAGAGATGAGGTTTTGCCATGTTGGCCAGCCTGGTCTTGAACTCCTGTCCTCAAGTGATCCGCCCACCTCAATCTCCCAAAGTGCTGGGATTACAGGCCTGTGCCACTGTGCCTGGCTTTTATTTAATGAATTTAAAAGATACACTCAGAACATGATAAAGATATGATATGGAATTACTGTTATTCTCACTGGGATGCAGAACAGCTTGTAGTTAAGAGCCTAGATTCTGGATCCAAATTTCCTGTGTTCACATCCTGGCTCTGCTCCTTTACTACCTGGAGAACTTTGAAAAAGTTACTGAATTTCCCTCTGCCTGTTTTTTCATCTGTAAAATGGGTGTAATTATAGACCCTACCTCGTAGGGTTATAATAGATAGGATCAGTATATGTAAAGTGCATATAATAAGCACATTTAAGTGTTTGCTATTGTTTGTATTGCTAAATTGTTGACATTGCCCATTCTGCCTTTTTACACAGCTGACCAAAGCCCAGTGCTTGTGGAGATCCCATGAGCGGTTTTCAAAGCAGAACTTTGAACCCCTGACTCCACATGTCCTCACAACAAGCAGGAGTTCTTGGTCCTGGGGCAACTTGAGTAATACTGTAGTTTGGTGTGACAGAACACGTTTTTTAAAACAGCCAACCCTACACATAAGTATACTTAGGGCAACAGTTTAGATGCCCAGAGATATTTTCTCAGCAGAATACTTTCTAATGTACTTTGAGCCCTTTTTAAAATATTTTTTCTTCATATCATCCAGCCCAAAATGTCAATTTTTAAAAAAATGTTTTAACAGAATAAATTACTTACCCAGCCCTATTTAATGTCCGAGAGACTACTTTTTTCTTTTTCTTTTCTTTTCTTTCTTTTTTTTTTTTTTTTTCTTGAGACAAGGTCTCGTTCTGTCACCTAGACCAGAGTTCTGTGGCAAGATCATGGCTCACTGCAGCCTTGAACTTCTAGGCTGAAGCAATTCTCCCACCTCAGCCCCCAAGTAGCTGGCACTACAGGCGCATGCCACCACACCTAGCTAATTTTTTGACTTTTTGTAGAGAGGAGGTCTCACTATATTGCCCAGGCTGGTCTTGAACTCCTGAGCTCAAGCAGTCCTCCCACCATGGCCTCCCAAAGTGCTAGGATTACAGGCATGAGCCACCACACCTGGCAGAGACAATATTTTACTATTGAAAACATTGACTTCTCATAAGGAAAATATTCAGTCTCTATATGAGGATTGGTTTTGGTTGTGTATAACAGTAAACTTACACTGATTCAAACAAGATAGTTTCTTTTTCCTCACACATGCAAGTGTGACTTGGTACGTGTGGCTACTCTGCCCCACAAGATTGTTAGGTGTCCACTTTCAGGTCTAGGTGTCTTGGTGTCCCACAGTCCTTAAGGTATCACTCTCAGGTACACAATCCAATATGGCTGAGCAGCATAACCACATTCCAAGCAGCAGGATTCAGGTGGGTGGGGACAGGAGAAGAGATAACTCAGAAATTGTGCACACTTCTTACACTTCTGTTCACATTCCATTGGCCAGAACTTTGTCATATGGCTATTTTTTAAAAAACCTAAAGACTAAAACAAGTATTTGCATGACCATGTACCAACTAAAACAGCTAAATGAATGATTACAGAAGATGGAGGAGAATAGTTTATTTTTTTTTCACTTCTATTTTGTACTATTGCTAATAGGGAGAATATATTTAAAGGCAAAATAGCAACCACTGCCACAGTCATACAATTTTTATTAGAAGAATTGTTAATTTCATGAAGGTTTTTCTGATCTGTGACTTCAAAACCCATGACACATACTATAAGCTGAGATCTGAGAAGTCTTTTAAAATAATGTTTTAGAATTGAAATGTGTCAATGAAAACAAATACAAAAAATATCAAAAGCTTAAATAATGAAAACTAAGCAAATCCAAGCTGCTAGTGCTGAGTAAATGTTACAAGACATGTTGAAAATATGTACCTTCTTACCAGATTTTAGGCCCAGTTATATCTCACGTTGACATTTCTATATAAATAACATAAAAGCAACAAAAGACACTTTTTAAGTGGCTAGGAGAAACTGACTGATGTAAAAATGAGATGTAACGAAGAACATCAAAGCTCTAAGGTTAATTACACACTTGTGCTAGAACCTCAAGGGAAGTCAGGGTACACCATCCCTCTGATTTGGTGTCTGAGGACTTTGAGGTAAAAGTGACTTGCTGGCCTCATTTAGAGTAGTCAGAGAGAGGGGAATCCCACATGGTTAATTTTCATTCTTCTTAGGAGGGAAATGTTGCAAAGGCTAGCATATTTTTTATAGCTGAGACTATACAAAAAGATGGGAGTAACCCAAGAAGGCAAGAGGTCAGTGAGTTGACACAGGACTTGAGGAAGGAAATGCTGACAAAACCTTATGCTAAGAATCTGTGAGGATATCTGAATCTGCAGTTACTTTAAGACTCATTTGTTGTGCTGGAAATCTGAAAACATTTCTATTTAAAGATTCTTTAAAAGTATCTTAAAGGCTTTTAGCACTTAGATCATAAGAACAGAATGACCTAAAACATAACCAACTTAAAGAGTCATGATTTAAAAAAATAATTTAAAAACAAAGCCTTTCTGGGAACATGAGCCTCACAAAGTCATAGGAATAGGAAATGGAAATTCTTAATCGAGTTAAAGTCACTAATATTTAGAAAGCCTCAGTTGTTCGAGGGCACATTTCCTTGTGTCCTTCACAAAAGCCAGTTTATTCCAAGAAAAATACAGAGAACTGTTGTGTTGACATCCAGTAAAACAAGCAAAGACCAATCAGGCCTTTAACAAACAGCCCTTTGTTGCCATAAAACTACCCTAGCCTCTCTGTTCCTTGAATGGTTCTAGTGTCTGACTACATGACTTGAGAGGAGACAAAAATGCCTGTACCCCACCTCCTGCTACACAGAAGAATTTTGGAACTAGGTTTACTACTTGTCCCTACGGCCTGAAGTAGATCAGCAGATTCAGGCTGGGCCCGTGGAGCCTACTGGATAAAGACCATGCCCCCACACCAGGTGGCGACTGATTTGCTCTCAGCAAAAGACAGAGCAAGCCCTTGGATTAATAAGCATGTAGTTACCCCATATGCATATAAAACTATCATGTATCTATACAAATTAAAACTTAAAGTGTGTAGAGCCCGGCTGTCACGGGACTGGTTTACACCTCACACCATGTGACGGATTGGACACAGACTGTTCTGTGTGCCTTTACGTGAATGCACTGCAAAGACAACCATACTCTTTGGCTACTTCCAGAGAATCTTTAGAGATTTCGTGTTAAATGTCAATTTTTTCAACTGCCATATATTTCATGTCTACTATGTGTAGGTTACACACTTTCTAATCCTTAAATAATACTGCAATATGGGAATTAGATTCATAAAGTACAGTTGAGGAAGCCAGGGTTTAAAGAGGTTAAGTGACTGCCCAAGATGCAAAGGCAGCCAGCCTGACTCCACAGAATGTGTTTTCCCATACTCTGTCTCTTTACACCTCCTTAATTTCTTCAAATCTACCTAATTTGGGGGCCTAAAGTAAGCAATTTGCTAGCCTGAAGCTCAAGCTCCAACCACCTTCTTCCTGCCCCCTGAAACTTGAATAACAACATGCAAAACTCACATACTTGGTTATTCTGAGAACTGAAACCTACATAAAAATCTTCCTAAACTCATTTTTATTTAAATTGCTTTTTCCAAGCCTATTACTAAAGGTACTAAAAACAGTGTGAGCTAAACATGTGATAGCCTCACCCACCACACCTAGAATAGCTTTTCCTGTCTTCTCCCACTTTCCTTGCTTCCTTCCCTCATTGTTATTGCTGAAGACTGAAAGCAACAATGATGGCTCAGGCTCTCTTAGTGGACCATGAGCTATTTGAGGAAAGAAGCAGTTTGATTTTGCATCCCTCAAACCTTACACACAGTGCCTGACTGGTTCCGTAAATGCTTTGTTGAATGAGTGACACCCATAGGAAGTTCACAGTGGTACAACTTTATTGAGAGTTGCTTTGCAATGTAGTCATTAACAAAGCTACCATTGTAAGCTGTTTAGAATTTGAGTTAAGAAAACTGCAGATTTATTTTAGAGATACTGCTATTCTGCAAATTCCAAACATAAGAAATGATATTAATGGAAAGAAAGCATATTGATAGGGTTTGAATGTTTGTCTCCTCCAAATCTCATGTTGAAATGTAATCCCCAATGTTGGAGGTGAGACTTGGTGGGAGATGATTGGATCAGGAGGGCAAATGCCTCATGAATGGTTTAACACCATCCCCTTGCTGATAAGTGAGTTCTCGCTCAGGTCACATGAGATCTGGTTGTTTAAAAGAGTCTAGAACGTCTCCCTTCTCTCTCTCACTTCTGTTCTTGCCATGTGATACGCCTGTCCCCCTTCACCTTCCACAATTAGTGTAAGTTTCCTGCAGCCCTTGCCTAGAGCAGATGCCGGCATCACACTTCCTGTAGAGCCTGCAGAACTGTGAGCCAATGAAACCTCTTTTTTAAAATAAATTGCTCAACCTCAGGTATTCCTTTATAACAATGTAAATGAAGTAATACAGATATTCTTTCCCCTTCCATTTCCAAATAATGCCTTCTCAACTCTGACATCTTCTTGGCAGCAAACAAGACTTTTTTAGTCTGTCAGGTTCCAACCTGAGCTGAGGTCTGAGGGGAGCTGGTGGATGGGTGGTGGGTAGCTGAAAGAACACTCGAGGAACCATAGGCAGTTGGGACATGGCTTTATTCTCTCCCCCTCTCCTACAGAGACAGCAGTGCCATTATATTCCTCACAGACAACAGTGGCTTAAAGCCAGATATGGGCTCATCACACAAACAGGTTACATTAAATGACTACTTAAATGTGATTACATAGTGCACAAGATTTTGTGCCTGCACTCCAAACCCGCTGTGTCGTACTGCACTGGATGTCTGCCTTGGCCTACTCCTGACTGAAGCATAGCCATTTTCTTTATACTCCACCCCCTAGGCCAAGGGAGTTCTCCTAGTGGGGAGATGTGCCCACAGGGTGGAACCCTGGACCCAGAGGCCACAGCAGCAATACAGGGAGCAACAACTCACTATTAATATTCTCGCTATGCTGCCCATAATTATTAGAGTCCAGCATAGGCCAGAGCCCAGAGATGTGCACCATGTTTGTAGGGGGTCATCGGTAAGACTTTCAACTGCCTTGATTTCCTGGGAAACTCCTTGCAAAGCTGCTGTTACATTTTGTTGATTGTCAGGGATAAAAATACAACATTGTATTCCCAAAAGATGTCAGGGATGAAGGTACAACATTGTGTTCCCAAAAGAGCACAGGTGCCACCTGGAGGAGCAGTTAATATGTCTAGGGCCATCTGGTTCTACAGTACTACCTTCCTGGTTTGATCAACCTCATCTGTCAACAGAAGGCAGGCAACTTGGGTGTAATTCAAGGCTTGAGCGGTGTACTCGGCAAGGGCTGCAACTTGTATTTCTACAGTTATGACACCTGCTCCAGGGACGGCTAATGCTAAGGGGTAGAGCCATCTGGTTTTGCACTCGCAAAAACCAGGAACGTAGTTCCTCTCAGTTATGTGGGTGTCTAGGCAATGTGGGAATAATAGCGGCAGGCACATAAGTCCACTCCCAGGTACAGCAGCCAGTACAGTTCACTGGCAAAAAACCATCCCGTGTCTCCATAGATCCGTAAACTCCCAGGGGGCACAAAGTCTACTGGGGCCTGGCCTTGATGAAGCTGCCTATTCCACCACACCTTTGGTGTGGTGACATATATTATATTTGTGCAGGCTATGGCGGGTAACCACCCCATGGTGGCATTACCCCAATGCTGCTCTATACATCATGGTACCTGTATTGGGGGCTAATCCCACACTAACCAGCCCTATCCATCATAGATGCTATGGGTCAGCCAGGGGGTGGGCATGCCATGGGTTTGCGGCACTCCCTATCCAAAGCTTGCCATGTCATGTTCCAAACGTTGGCCATGGGACTCCAAGTCTCTAACCACATCTGGTTTTCCACAGATGCTAGATGTGTGTGCCAGGGCAAGTCATCTGCAGCTGCTACTGGAAGGGTGGTGCAGATCCAACAGTTGGACACATTGGTCACCTCAGCATAGCCCATTCCACAATGCTGTTAGAGCATGTCAATTTATGGTTGAAACGACAAAACAGGCACTCACAGGTAAATCACTCTTCTCAGGCAAAATACAAGCCAACCTTTTATCTCTGGATAACAATGCAGCCGCCAAGGGCTTCTGCCCTGGGCAATGGTACCACAGCTTCTCAGCTCCCCATGGTTTCTTTGGGTCCTGTATTCGTGCCAAAGTCACTGGGGGGCCCACAATAGGCCATACAGACAATACAAGGAGGGGGGGTTCCTTCCCTGGGCACTCCCCTACAAGCAGTCAATCATGGAAGTGTGTATTGAATACCCAAGGAGTGGCATGTAAATCATACTGTAGGTCCTCCCCCCAGAGGGCTATGATGGCCAACTGTTGGCAATGGGGGCTTGAAGGGTCCATGTTCAAAGCCAGGTTTTTTGTTCCCCTGCCTTTTAGGGGCATTAGGGCAGGCAACCACAGGTTACTGTTGGTCCCCATACCTGGTCAGAGAAGGTCATCCTTCTTTCCATAGGACTTGCCACATGGCCTGGCCCCAAATGGGCCAGTGAGCAACTAGCCAATTGTGTACCTTCCAGATAGTTAACCACAAGGTCGGGCCTCAGTAAACTGCCCAGCTACTGGGGCAGATTATCATACGTGTCTCCTCCTTGGTGATCACCATCCATATTGCCCTGAGTTCAGCTCATTGACTACTTTTTCCACCCTTAGTATCAAACCATATGGTATCAGTACTAGGCCGGACTGCAACAGCGGTCCAGGCAGCAGTAACACCCTGGCTGGACCCATCTGTATACCATGCTCCATCGGGAATGGAGGAGGTGCCCCTCTTTAAATGGTGGTGGCTCAGGGTTTAAAACCAGGTGCCTCAGGCTGACCCATGGCCTTATCTTGCATCAGCACTACAAGTCCCAAGACTTCTTGTAATTCTGCTGCTAAGGGGCTTATACTCAGGGTACTCTGCTGTTCTGACTAGGCGCCTCACTTTGCTAAGGTAGATGTCTGTGCCGTCCCAGTCTGGAGGGTCATTACCCATGAAGGTACCCACCACACTATTGGGTAAGTCATCTACAGGCATGACTAGTGTTGCTTGTCCTGTCACACTCTCATAAGCCTGAAGGGTGGCATATGCAGTTATTAACTGCTTCCCTATCAATGAATACGAGAGCTCAGCTCCCTTCCAAAGTTGGGACAAAAAGCCTGCCAGTGTTCTAAAGCCCCCTGTGTGCTGCCATAGGCCCTGCCAGAAGCATCTGTGGTCACATGCACATTAAGTTCAAATGGGCGCCCCTGGTCAATTACTTGTAGGGCCTGTGCTTGCTGTATGGCCCACTTGGCTGCCAGAAAAGCCATCTCAGCCTCATTGTCCCAATCCCAAGTAGTTCCCATTTTTGTCAACTGATACAATGGTTTTACCATCAGAGCCAAATGGGTTATAAATGCCCACCAATATCCCAAGAGGCCCACAAAAGTCTATAGTTGTCTCATCGTTGTGGGCTGGGGATATGCCTGAATTTTATCAATGATGGCCTCTGGTATGGCCTTTGTTGTACCCAAAGAGATAACTATCAAGAATTTGGCAGACAATCCAGGTCCTTGGACCTAGGATTTGTTGACTGCCCAACCGTATGCTGCCAAATGTTGTTGTAAGAGGGGTGCCGCCACTTCTAAACCTGCAAGAGAATCGGAGGTTAACATAATATCATCAGTATAATGGAATGGGTGGATTCCCTTTGGACATTTCCAGGCAGCTAAATCCGTGGCAAGGAGACTATGACATATGATGGGTCTCTGCATATAGGCCCGCGGCAGCACTGTGAAAGTCCATTGTTGCCCTTCCCATGGGAAGGCAAACTGTTCCTGGCTCTCTGGAGCAATGTCAATTGAGAAGAATGCATTGACCAAGTCCACCACATAGTGGTACTCTCCCAATTTCATTGTCAGGGGGTCCATCAAACCCATGATAGAGGGTACAGCTGCATATAAAAGGGGTGTTACTTTATTTAGTTCTCAATAACCCACCGTCATCTGCCAAGTTCCATCAGGCTTCTTGACTGGCCGTACTGGAAAATTGTAGGGTCCATGGTGTTACACACTATCTGCACCTTTTCTAACTTCTTAATAGTCTCAATTATCTTTATATGCCCACCTGGCAAGTGGTATTGACAGGTGGAAGTAATCCGTAAGGGTTGTGGCAGGACATGGAGCTAGTGATGAGTATGTCTGTGGAGTACCAGCTTAACCACACATACTCAGAGTCTGAATTCTCTGGCCGTGGTTTGTAAAGCCAAGCCATGTAAAATATCCACCCCCAAAATGTATTCAGGTATGGGAAAAACATCATAGTTTATAAGTGGGGAGCCAAGCAGCCAATGCCAAGGTGCAAAGATACAGGTTTCACTTTCACTGACTGGCATCCATAGCCATCTATATATGCAACCTTGACTGGAAATGTATCAAAGTCCCCATAGACAAGACTACAATCTATGCCAGTGTCTACCAGCACCAGCACCCGCTGTATGTTGGTGGGGGACCAGTGGATTGTCAATTCTACATGTGGCCACTGGTTGTCCAGTGTCCCCCCCAAGCCAGGTACCTCTGCCAGTTCCCTAATCAAACACAAAAAGTTCTGTACCTCCATCCGTCTGCAAGTAGTGCTTGAGTTGGAGTGTCCAGGGGGACTGAGTTAGTGGGGCTGCTGTTAGTGTGGGCTTGAGCCTAGCAACATCCTGCCACCTCTTGGGCATTTTCCAGAACTGCTGCTCTAGGGACAGTTGCCTCCACAAATTTAACGGCACTTCATTGGGTTGCCTATCAATTTTTCTCTTGGTCAACCTTATCCAAAATCAAATCAATCCATATCTGGTGGCTTGAGGGTCATCCACTGGGGCCCCTTTTTGTCCCATGAGGTGGCCCCCCGCAGAAGGGATACCGTTCCTTTTTTCATGGTGTAGATTCCTAGGTCCCACTAATGGCCCTTTGCTTCCCCGAGGGCCGCCATAGCAGCAGTCACTTCATGTATGTGGCACCCCATATATGGAGTGAGGAGAGCAGTCAGGGAGCCGAAGGCACTCGGCGGGGCAGAGCCCAATACAAGGTCCCTCATGTGGGAAGTAAAGCGTTCATCATCTGGCCCTTGGGTATTCAGATTGAACCTAGCCTGCTGTATGCCCGTCTCCCAAATTACTTTGCACCAAATCTGTATACAACTGCCATTTACTCATAGTTTCTGGTATTTCTCTGGTGTCATTCCATACCATTTGTATGGTCACCATCAATTAGGGTGTGCTCACCTTGTCCCTGTGCTAACTGCCTGCTCACCTGCAACTGCTGATGGAGGGAGGGATGGGTCATAATGGAGTCCAACTTTTCCATTTCAGAGGCAGGGGAGACGATACCTTTGGTTCCCTCATTCCAAAAGCAAAGCATCCAGGTGGGTAGGGGTTCCCCTAAGTGCTGCCAACACTGTTTACCTAATTCCTGCAACTCAGTTGGGGTATAGTCAGTGTATGACATGTACTCCGTCATGGTAGGGGGTCCGTGAGCCCACCCCTGGGATCCCAATGGCTGTTCATGCTCTATTTCCTAATGGACCACTGGATGAGCCCATAATAGAGGTTCTTCCTTCTCAGTATCAGACTGAGTTGGGGTCTCTGACTGGGATGATAGGCTCAAGCCCACACTAACAGCAGCCCCTAATTCTCATTCCAAGCTGTGTATCTGGGACTCCAGGTACTCTGCTTGCCCCTGGAGGTCCCTGACCTGTGTTGTATCCCACAGAGCCGAGTGCACACTTCCCATAGCGCAGTCAAAAGCACCCATCCAATTCTGCTAGCAAAGGCGTGCTCCTTCCTTGGTGCTCTCTGCTACCAGGTGTTTCAGCACCTTCTCCATGCTCACAGAGGACCTGTCCACTGCTCCCCATGTTTCCACCAGCGCCCATCCCAGGAGCACTGCTGCCACTGGGTACCATAACATATTGGGGCCACATGACTCCTTACCCTGGATCATCAGGGGCTGAGGGCTCATTCTCCTCAGAATCCTGCCGACTATGCCAATTATCAGGTTCCAACTCAGGCTGGGGTCTGAAGGGAGCTGGTGGATGGGCGGCAGGTAGCTGAAAGAACATTTGAGGGACCACAGGCAGTCGGGACATGACTTTATTTTCTCCCCCTCTACTACAGAGTCAGCAATGCAGTTATATTTGTCACAGGGAACCGTGGCTTAAAGCCAGATATAAGCTCACACAAACAGGTTACATTAAATGGCTACATAAATGTGATTACACAGGGCATGGGATTGTGTGCCTGTGCTCCAAACCTGCTGTGTCATGCTGTACCAGATGTCTGCCTTGGCCTACTACTGTGATTGAAGCACAGCCATTTTCTTTTTCTTTTTTTTTTTCCAGTTTTAGAATTTATTGACACTATTAAATGACCACTTAATAATAAACCAATGGGCTTTTTATTTCCAATATTAAAATTAGCATGTAGTAGTTCCTACTTTATTTATCTTTTTTTTGTTATTATACTTTAATTCTGGGATACATGTACAGAACATGCAGGTTTCTTACATAGCTATACACATGCCATGGTGGTTTGCTGCACCCATCAACCCATCATCTACATTAGGTATTTCTCCTAATGCTATCCCTCCCCTTACCCCCACCCCCGACAGGCCCTGGTGAGTGATGCTCCCCTCCCTATGTCCATGTGTTCTCATTGTTCAGTTTCCACTTATGAGTGAGAACATGCAGTGTTTGGTTTTCTGTTCCTGTGTTAGTTTGCTGAGAATGATGGTTTTCAGCTTCATCCATGTCCCTGCAAAGGACATGAACTCATCCTTTCTTATGCCTGCATAGTATTCTCTGGTGTATATGTGCCACATTTTCTTTATCCAGTCTATCATTGATGGGCATTTGGATTGGTTCCAAGTCTTTGCTGTTGTGAATAGTGCTGCAATGAACATACATGTGCATATGTCTTCATAGTAGGATGATTTATAATCCTTTGGGTATATACCCAGTAATGGGATTACTGGGTCAAATGGTATTTCTGGTTCTAGATCCTTGAGGAATCACCACACTGTCTTCCACAATGGTCGAACTAATTTACACTCCCACCAACAGTGTAAAAGTGAAAGTGTTCCTATTTCTCCACATCCTCTCCAGCATCTGTTGTTTCCTGACTTTTTAATGATTGCCATTCTAACTGGCAAGAAATGGTACCTAATTGTGGTTTTGATTTGCATTTCTCTAATGACCAGTGATGATGAGCCTTTTTTCATGTTTGTTGGCTGGAGAAATGTCTTCTTTTGAGAAGTGTCTGTTCATAACGTTCACCCACTTTTTGATGGGGTTCTTTGTTTTTTTCTTGTAAATTTGTTTAAGTTCCTTGTAGATTCTGGATATTAGCCTTTTGTCAGATGGATAGATTGCAAAAATTTTCTCCCATTCTGTAGGTTGCCTGTTCACTCTGATGATAGTTTCTTTTGCTGTGCAGAAGCTCTTTAGTTTAATTAAATGCCATTTGTCAATTTTGGCTTTTGTTGCCATTGCTTTTGGTGTTTTTAGTCATGAAGTCTTTGCCCATGCCTATGTCCTGAATGGTATTGTCTGTGTTTCCTTCTAGGGTTTTTATGATTTTAGGTCTTACATTTAAATCTTTAATCCATCTTGAATAAATTTTTGTATAAGTTGTAAGGAAAGGATTCAGTTTCAGTTTCCTGCATATGGCTAGACAGTTTTCCCAACACCATTTATTAAATAGGGAATCCTTTCCCACATTGCTTGTTTTTGTCAGGTTTGTCAAAGATCAAATGATTGTAGATGTGTGACGTTATTTCTGAAGTCTCTGTTGTGTTCTATTCGTCTATATATCTGTTTGGGTACCAGTACCATGTTGTTAATTACTTTGGGCAGTATGGCCATTTTCATGATATTGGTTCTTCCTATCCATGAACATGGAATGATTTTCCATTTTTTTGTGTCCTCTCTTAATTCCTTGAGCAGTGGTTTGTAGTTCCCCTTGAAAAATCCTTCACATCCCTTGTAAGTTGTATTCCTAGGTATTTTATTCTCTTTGTAGCAATTGTGAATGGGAATTCACTCATGATTTGGCTATTATTGGTGTACAAGAATGCTTGTGATTTTTGCACACTGGCTTTGTATCCTGAGACTTTGCTGAAGTTGCTTATCAGCTTAAGGAGATTTTGGGCTGAGACAATGGAGTTTCTAAATGTACAATCATGTCATCTGCAAACAGAGACAATTTGACTTCTTCTCTTCCTATTTGAATACACTTTATTTCTTTCTCTTGCCTAATTGCCCTTGCAGAACTTCAATATTATGTTGAATGGGAGTGGTGAG
The DNA here is from genome assembly GCF_002776525.5 of Piliocolobus tephrosceles. Taxonomy (NCBI): domain Eukaryota; kingdom Metazoa; phylum Chordata; class Mammalia; order Primates; family Cercopithecidae; genus Piliocolobus; species Piliocolobus tephrosceles. The sequence goes on along the minus strand of NC_045446.1, from coordinate 76,143,712 downwards.
AGAGGGTATCCTTGTCTTGGAAGCACAGGCGTTTTCCTTATATAGTCACTTGATATTTTCTTCTGACTCAGATTGTGGACTGAAAAACGGCCACAACCAACAAATTAGGTGGGATTCTTACCATGTTATGACTGACTTGCTTTAATCTCATGATCCAAACTCTCTAAGTGTGAGAGAAAAAATCAATTTCTGTTGACCTGCTGAAATCAGTGAGTTGCCACATAAGCTGTTTTTGTTGGTTGCTAGAAGCTGTTTGATTTGCCCCAGTTTGATTTGTCCCAGTGGAAAGTAATTTTTTTTTTTCTGAGAAAAATAGAGATAAATTTTATCTATAACAAGTTTACCATTCTTTAAAAAATGGCAACTGCACTCCATTTTGAAGTGTAAGATACACCTCTCAAATACACAAACCTTAAGAGTCCTGCCTGATGAATGTTTACAAAGTGAGCACACCCAGGTTAATTACCACTGAGATCAAGATAACCAGAAAAGCCCTTCATGTCTCATCCTAGTCATTACCCGCCACAAAGATAGCCACTGTTTTGACTTCTGTCATCATAGATTTGTTGCTTGTCTTCTTTTTGAGCTTTATTAAATTGAATCATACTGTATGTCTGCCTTCTTTCAATATTACATCTGTAAGATTCACTTATATATTATAGCTACATGTGTCAGTAGTTTATTATTCTTTATATGGTGTTATATTCCATAGTGTGATTAAGCACAATTTATTTTTTTTTGTTGTTGTTGTTGAGTGCTTAGTAGTGGGAATAGCACAATTGACTTACAGGTTCTATTACTGATAGTCATTGGGGTCGTTTCCAGTTTTTAGCTATTATCATTACAGCTGCTGGGAACAGTCTTATACATGTCTTCTGGTGAACATAAGCATTCATTTCAGTTGGATATAAAGCCCAAAGTGGAATTGCTGTATCATGTAGTATATGTATATATGTGTATATACATGTTCAGGTTTAATACATACTGGCAAAACCTATTTCAGTGTTCATTCCCAGTTACACTCTCGCCACCAATTATATGAAAGTTTGAGGTGCTCTGTATTCTTGTTGATGTTTAGTTTCTTCAACATTTTCCTTTCTTTTTTAATTTTTACTTTTTTTTGGGGGACAAAGTCTTGCTCTGTCACCCAGGCTGGAGTGCAATGTCACGATCACAGCTCACTGCAACCTCAACCTCCAGGACTCAAGCAATCCTCTCACCTCAGCCTCCCAAGTGGCTGGAACCACAGGCACATGCCATCAAGGCCTGGCTAACTTTTTAATTTTTACTTTTGTAGAGATGGGGTCTCACTGTGTTTCCCAGGATGGTCTCAAACTCCTAGGCTCAAGCAATCATCCCACCTCAGCCCCCTAAAGTGTTGGGATTACAGGTGTGAGCCACTGCTCCTGGTCTATTTTTACTTTTTTAGAGACAGGGTCCCCCTCTGTCACCCAGGCTGGGGTATAGTTGCATGATCATAAGTTACTGTAACCTCAAACTCCTGGGCTCAAGCTATCTTCTGCCTCAGCCTCCTAAGTAGCTAAAACAAACGACAGGTATGCACCACCACACCCAGCTAATGTTTAAATTTTTGTAGAGATGGTGTTTCACTATGTTGCCCAGGCTGGTTTTGAACTGAAACTGCCTTTGCAAAGATTATGACAGTAAGAGAAGTCTATCATGGTTGACTTCATCCTGCTTCTAGACTCATAGGCAGGCTGGCCTTGCTTATTCCTCAGCATAGGCCAAGCTAACAATGGGAGAAATTTAGTTTATAGTTTAGCATTGAAGCAAAAATAGTAACAGTCCTCTGTAAAACTCATACCCTCTTTGTTCTGGGACTGAAACCAGCTTTGTAAGACTAATGAAAAGTCACAAGATTAGGATTATGAGAGGAGACTGAATTCTACTAAAATGTAGGTGTAAAGATAACTAACCATTGTTCCCTAGATTGCTTTTCTATAATCCCTTACTGCTCAGGAGTCATGTGGCCAGAGGTCACAAGATTTGTGACTTCTCCAATTGCTCCTATAGATAACATCACTATTGTAGAACCTAAGATTGGTCTTTTGAGATGTGTTCAGACTTTTGCACTCTGGCTACTGACTGACTCCACATGGACCTGTGGCTCATGACTCTTGTGGCCCCCACGCAGAGGCTGACACAGCACACAAGGACTGGTTTCTACATTTCTACAATTTAATCTCTAACCAATCAGCAGCACTCATACCCTAGCCCCCTGCCCACCAAATTATCTAAAAAAACCCTAGCCTCTGAGTTATGGGAAGCTGATTTGAGTAATAAAGTCCATCTTCTGCTTGGCTAGCCCTGCATTAATTAAACTCTTTTCTTTCTTTCTTTCTGTCTTTTTTTTTTTTTTTTTTAAGACGGAGTCTTGCTCTGTTGCCCAGGTTGGAGTGTAATGGTGTGATCTCAGCTCACCACAACCTCTGCCTCCCAGATTCAAGAGATTCTTCTGCCTCAGCCTCCCATGTAGCTGGAACTACAGGCATGTGCCACCATGCCTGGCTAGTTTTTGTATTTTTAGTAAAGACAGGGTTTTACAATGTTGGCCTGGCTGGTCTCAAACTCCTGACCTCAGGTGATCCGCCCACCTTGGTCTCCCAAAGTGCTGGGATTACAGGCGTGAGCCACCATGCCTGGCCTAATTAAACTCTTTCTTTGCTGCAAAAAACCCTGCTGTTCTCAGTGTTTTGGGCTTTCTGGGCAGCAGGTAAGATGAACCCATCAGGTACCACACTAGGGTTTATCAGAACCAACTTTTGGGTTTGTTGATTTTCTCCTTTGTATGTCAGCTTTCTCTTTAATTGGTTTCTGCTTGTGGTGTTATGATATATAGTTTCCATCTGTAATTCCTGGTTCATCATTCCCATATCCATTGTTGTGGTCTTTTTTCTTTTTTTAAAATTACCTGTTCTATGAACACTTTGTTACAATCTTTTGTTGTTATATTGTTGGATGTGTTAGACCCAACCAGCAGGCCTCAGTAAACAGAATCTCTCTCCTGTCTTCCTTTCACTTGCCCCAAGGCAGGACTCTAATATTTCCCCGCCACTCTGATTTTGGGGTTTAAGGGGGGCAGTCTTGGGGACTGAGCCCCCTCACCCGGTGGGTTCTGACACTATCTCCAGGTTGATCATGTTGGAACTGAATTGGAGAACACCCAGCTGGTGTCTACTGCTTGGCATGTGGCAAAAAAAACCCCCACATTTGGTCACAGAAGTCTTCTGTATTATTGACTATTTTTGTTTTGGGTAAAAAAATATAAAAATTTTAAAACAAGGTCCTCTGCGTTGACTGTTGTGGTGGGGAAGTAAAGGAAAAACACAGTTTGAGACAGTTTTTCCTGAAACAGTGTTTTCATCTATATTTTCTTACCTTTACTTTGAATTTATTTTTTCCCTTGATCCTGCGGAAGGAAAATATCTTGGGCCCCCAAAATCACAAACCTAAAGGGAAAAGTCAAGCTGCGAACTGCTTAGGGCAAACCTGCCTCCCATTCTATTCAGTCATCCCTCTACTCACTGAGATAAATGGGTATCTGATTGCCTCCTTGGGAGAGGCTAATCAGAAACTCGAAAGAATGCAACCATTTGTCTCTTATCTACCTAGGACCTGGAAGCCCCCTCCCTGCTTCCAGTTGTCCCACCTTTCCAGACGGAACCATTGTTCATCTTACATATGTTGATTGATGTCTCATGTCTCCCTAAAATGTATGAAACCAAACTGCCCTGACCACCTTGGGCACATGTCGTCAGGACTTCCTGAGGCTATGTCATGGGTGTGCGTACTCAACCTCAGCAAAATATCTTTTTTTTAAAATTCTGCCTTGACACGGTGGTCCTGAGAGTGGTGGGTGCCACCCTGTCCTGGGTGGAGGGAGGGCCTAAGGGCCAGTTTAGGCCAAAGGCGGGAGACAGGGGGTGTAGCAGACCCTGGAATGCGGAGAAGCCAGGGGGAGGCCCAGAGGCAGCAGTGATAGGCCTGTGGAGGGTGAAAAGCACCGGACTGGGACCGGGCCAGGGCTACAGGGCCAAGGACCCAGGCCACAGGGCACCCCGGGAGGCGGGGCACCGGGTCACATGACACAGAACCTGAAACACAGGCACAGGCTCACAGTAAGCACATGGACAAGTAGGCACAGGTTCACAGGCCAGATGCATACCAAGCATGGCTGGGCCAGACACTGATTTACAGTGGTGGTGTTACACACAGACCACAGGGGAGACACGCACTATGGGACACATGGACTTGATGGCCACAGTGCACAGACCAGGTCACAGAGCTCGAGGGGTGTAGGAAGGAGCCTTTTGGCACTACTACACTGGAATCATAAGAGACAAGGGTGGTGGGGCCTCTGGAGGTGCCTGGGGCGGTCCCCTGTGCCCCACTGGGCTTAGTCCGTCTTCCACACTTTGTTGAGCAGCTTCACCACCTCATCATAGATGATAAACACTATGGCCACAACCAGGCTGACCCGGCCCAGCGCGGGACAATGCCCTTGTAGAAAGCCTTGAGGCCGGGCGCGGTGGCTCAAGCCTGTAATCCCAGCACTTTGGGAGGCCGAGACGGACGGATCACGAGGTCAGCAGATCGAGACCATCCTGGCTAACACGGTGAAACTCCGTCTCTACTAAAAAAAAAAATACAAAAAACTAGCCGGGCAAGGTGGCGGGTGCCTGTGGTCCCAGCTGCTTGGGAGGCTGAGGCAGGAGAATGGCGTGAACCCGGGAGACGGAGCTTGCAGTGAGGTGAGATCCGGCCACTGCACTCCAGCCTGGGCGACAGAGCAAGACTCCGTCTCAAAAAGAAAAAAAAAAAAAAAAAAAAAAAAGAAAGCCTTGAGCTCCTCCTTCCTCAGGATCTGCCAGACCAGTCCATCGAGTTCCGGTATTTGTGCGCCTCCAGGCCCTACCTGCGGGTCTTAATCACGTCCAGAGGAGTGTTTCCAAAGACGCTGGCTGTGCACACCATGGCTCTGAAGACCCCAGTGATCAGCAGGTTCATGGGCTTGTTGGGGTTGTCCCCTCCGTACCAATTGTGCAGGGAATGTCATGACGAAGAAGCAGATGGCCTGATTCCAGCCCTGCTTCAGCACCCTGACTGTGAGGCCCTGATACATCCCCTTCAGCCCTTGTTACCGCACAATCTTCCTAACCCGCGGAAGAATCCTCTGTACTTGGGGTTTGGGGAGGTGTGGTGGCTGAACTTCACCTTGATGGTCTTCATGGGGCACATGATCACCACAGCCTCAGCCACTCCAGCGCCCAGGCAGCACAGCAGCCCGTGCGTGCTGTCCAGCGTCCCTGGGAAACCCGCATGTGGTTGCTGAGGAACCAGAACATTCCGAACCAGGCGGCCGCCTTGGGGAGGGAGCCGTAGAGCAGGGAGCTGAGGCTGCCGTACAGGCCCAGGACGCCATGGTTGCAGACCCTCTGCCACACCGGTCCCCGATGCTCTGGTACCGCAGCGGGTGCGAGCACTAGTCCAGCTGCCCTGCGTCTTCACGTACTGGGTGGGGAAGGTGATGTAGATCTCGATGCCGCCCGCCAGTCCGCCTGCCAGGATCGTCTTCCCCAGGTGCGGCAGGTTAACCTTGCCAGACGCCGGCGCGGCGGCCGCCAGAGCGCGTGGGGTTCGAGGCGCGGCCATGGCGGGCAGGAGGCTGCGTGCAGTGGCGGCCACGGGTTCGAGCCTTTTGAACTCCGCCCTCCAAATTAACTTTCTAAATTAATTGAGACCTGCCTGGAATTTTCGGGGTTCACAGTCCTTAAGGTAACAGCTTAAGATTTTTTAGCCTTTCTCTTTTAATACATGAATTTAAAGTTACATATTTATCTTTAAATCCCTATTCGGGGATTCAACTTCTTCCTGGCTTAGTCCTGGGAGAGTGTATGTGTCCAGGAATTTATCCATTTCTTCTAGATTTTCTAGTCTATTGGCACAGAGGTGTTTATAGTATTTTCTGATGGTAGTTTGTATTTCTGTGGGATCAGAGGTGATATCTGCTTTATCTTTTTTTATTGTGTCTATTTGATTCTTCTGTCTTTTCTTTTTTATTAGTCTGGCTAGCAGTCAATTTTGTTAACCTTTTCAAAAAACTGGCTCCTGGATTCATTAATTTTTTTTCTTTTTTTCTTTTTCTTTCTTTCTTTCTTTCTTTTTTTTTTTTTTTTTTGTTGCGATGGAGTCTTGCTTTGTGGCAAGGCTGGAGTGCAGTGGTGCGATCTCAGCTCACTGCAACCTTGGCCTCCCTGGTTGGAGCCATTCTCCTGCCTCAGCATCTTGAGTAGCTGGGACTACAGGCACATGCCACCACTCCCAGCTAATTTTTATATTTTGAAGGGTTTTTCGTGTCTCTATCTCCTTCAGTTCTGCTCTGATCTTAGTTGTTTCTTGTCTTCTGTTAGCTTTTGAATGTGTTTGTTCTTGCTTCTCTAGTTCTTTTAATTGTGATGTTACGTTGTCGATTTTAGATCTTTCCCACTTCCTCCTGTGGGCATCTGGTGCTATAAATTTCCCTCTAAACACTGCTCTAGCTGTGTCTCAGAGCTTCTGGCACATTGTGTCTTTGTTCTCATTGGTTTCAAGTAACTTATTTATTTCTGGCTTAATTTCGTTATCAGTAGTCAATCAGGAGTGGGTTGTTCAGTTTCCATGTAGTTGTGTGATTTTGAGTGAGTTTCTTAATCCTGAGTTCTAATTTGATTGCACTGTGGTCTGAAAGACTGCTTGTTATGATTTCCGTTCTTTTGCATTTGCTGAGGAGTGTTTTACTTCCAATTATGTGGTCAACTTTAGAATAAGTGCGATGTGGTGCTGAGAAGAATGTGTGTTCTGTTGATTTGGGGTGGAGAGTTCCGTAGCTGTCCATTAGGTCCACTTTGTCCAGAGTTGAGTTCAAGTCCTGAATATCCTTCTTAATTTTCTGTCTCGTTGATCTGTCTAATATTGACAGTGGGATGTTAAAGTCTCCCACTGTTATTGTGTGATAGTCTAAGTCTCTTCATAGGTCTCTAAGAACTTGCTTTATGAATCTGGGTATTTCTGTATTGGGTGCATATATATTTAGAATAGTTAGCTCTTGTTGCATTGATCCCTTTACCATTATGTAATGTCCTTCTTTGTCTTTTTTGATCTTTGTAGGTTTAAAGTCTATTTTATCAGAGACTAGGATTGCAAACCCTGTTTTTTTTGTTTTTTTTTTTTTTTCCTTGGTAAATATTCCTCTATCCCTTTATTTTGAGCCTATGTGTATCTTTGCACATGCGATGGGTTTCCTGAATACAGCACACTAATGGATCTTGCCTTTTTATCCAATTTGCCAGTCTGTGTCTTTTAATTAGGTCATTTAGCCCATTTACATTCAGGTTAATATTGTTATGTTTAATGCTGTCATTATGATATTAGCTGGTTATTTTGCCCAGTTGTTGATGCAATTTCTTCATAGTGTCAATGGTCTTTACAATTTGGTATGTTTTTGCAGTGGCTGGTACCAGTTTTTCCTTTCCATATTTAGTACTTCCTTCAGGAGCTCCTGTAAGGCAGGCCTGGTAGTGACAGAATCTCTCAGCATTTGCTTGTCTGTAAAGGGTTTTATTTCTCCTTTGCTTATGAAGCTTAGTTTGCCTGGATATGAAATTCTGGGTTGAAAATTCTTTTCTTTAAGAATGTCAAATATTGGCCCCCACTCTCTTCTGGCTTTGTAGGGTTTCTGCAGAGAGATCTGCTGTTAGTCTGATGAGCTTTCTTTTGTGGGCAACCTGACCTTTCTCTCTGGCTGCCAGTAACAATTTTTTCTTCATTTCAACCTTGGTGAATCTGACGTTTATGTGTCTTGGGGTTGCTTTTCTCGAGGAGTATCTTTGTGGTGTTCTCTGTATTTCCTGAATTTGAATGTTGGCCTGTCTTGTTAGGTTGGGGAAGTTCTCCTGAGGAGTGTTTTCCAACTTGGTTCCATTCTCCCCGTCACTTTCATATAGTTCCATATTTCTTGGAGCCTTTGTTCATTCCTTTTCATTCTTTTTTTCTGTAATCTTGTCTTCTTGCTTTATTTCATTAAGTTGATCTTCAATCTCTGATATTTTTTCTGCTTGATTGATTCTGCTATTGATACTTGTGCATGCTTCACAAAGTTCTCGTGCTGTGGTTTTCAGCTCCATCAGGTCATTTATGTCCTTCTCTAAACTGGTGATTCTACTTAGCAGTTCTTCTAACCTTTTTTCAAGGTTCTTAGCTTCCTTGCATTGGGTTAGAACGTGCTCCTTTAGCTCAAAGGAGTTTGTTATTACCCACCTTCTGAAGCCTACTTCTGTCAATTCATCAAACTCATTCTCTGTGCGGTTTTGTTCCCTTGCTGGCGATGAGTTGTGATCCTTTGGAAGAGAAGAGGCATTCCGATTTTTGGAATTTTCAGCCTTTTCATGCTGATTTTCCTCATCTTCGTGGATTTATCTACCTTTGGTCTTTGATGTAGGTGACCTTCGGATGGGGTTTTTGTGTGGATGTCCTTTTTGTTGATGCTGATGCTATTCCTTTCTGTTTGTTAGTTTTCCTTCTACCAGTCAGGCCCCTCTGCTGCAGGTCTACTGGAGTTTGCTGGAGGTCCACTCCAGACCTTGTTTGCCTGGGTATCACCAGTGGAGGCTGAAGAACAGCAAAGATTGCTGCCTCTTTCTTCCTCTGGAAGCTTCGTCCCAGAAAGGCATCTGCCAGATGCCAGTTGGAGCTCTTCTCTATGAGGTGTCTGTTGATTTCTGAAGCTGTGCCCACAGTCGCCCCTTCTCCCAGGTGCTCTGTTACAGGGAGATGGGACTTTTTTCTATAAGCCCCTGACTGGGGCTGCTGCCTTTCTTTCAGAGATGCCCTGCCCAGAGAGAAGGAATCTAGAGTGGCAGTCTGGCTACAGTGGCTTTGCCGAGCTGTGGTGGGCTCTGCCTACTTCAGACTTCCCAGTGGCTTTGTTTACACTGTGAGGGGAAAACTGCCTACTCAAGCCTCAGTAATGGCGGATGCTCCTCCCCTCACCAAGCTCGAGCGTCCCAGGTTGACTTCAGACTGCTGTGCTGGCAGCAAGAATTTCAAGCCAGTCGATCTTAGCTTGCTGGGCTCTGTGGGGATGGGATCTGCTGAGCTAGACCACTTGTCTCCCTGGCTTCAGCCCCCTTTCCAGGGGAGTGAAAGGTTCTGTCTTGCTGGCATTCCAGGCACCACTGGGGTATCAAAAAAAACTCCTGCAGCTAGCTCAGTGTCTGCCCAAACGGCCACCCAGTTTTGTGCTTGAAACCAGGGCCCTGGTGGGTAGTCACCTGAGAGAATCTCCTGGTCTGCAGGTTGCGAAGACCATGGGAAAAGCAGAGTATCTGTGCCAGAATGCACCATTCCTCACAGCACAGTCCCTCATGGCTTCCCTGACCCCTTGTGCTTCAGCCCCACCTTGTTTCAGCTCCTCCTCTGTGGGCTGCACCTACTGTCTAACCAGTTCTAGTGAGATGAGCTGGGTACCTCGGGTGGAAATGCAGAAATCACCCACCTTCTGTGTTGATCTCACTGGAGCTGCAGACCAGGGTTGTTCCTATTTGGCCATCTTGCCAGCCACCATGTAATATTATTCTTAAAGTCCTAGCCTACTGACAAATAGCTGGATCATCTGTGGGCATGCTTTGTTTACTTTTCCTCCTGATTCTTAGTCTTATTTTCCTGCTTCTTTGAACTGTACACGCGCGCACACACACACACACACAGGTATAAAGTTTGGTGTGCTGAACATTGTGTATACAAGGTGCATAGTGTCTGGGTTGGTATTCTTTATTCCCCAGAGAAAAAGAATCTATCCTCTGTAAGTTATATTAGGTGAGGGGAAAATCACTTCAAACCAATCAAGAATTGAGTGGGGGAATCGAGAGGCTCTGGTGAGGAGTGGGTGCCATGTGTAGGTGGTGAGTGAGGAGGGAGAAGGGAGGGAAAGAGAGGAGAGCGAAGAAAAAAAAAGAATTGAGCTGGGTCAGGGCTAGTTTGCCGTTTTACTTAGATTCAGTCTACCTCTGCTCTGAAATCTCTTGAGAGTGATACCTTTTAGTTTCAGGGCCCACACGTACAGAATAAGTATTCCAGGTGTATCCATGTCTCTCTTCTCTATTGACACTTAGTCCCTAGGTTATGTCATTTAGGTTTTCATGGCTTTAAATTTAGTTCTGGGCTGTTGATTCCCAGATCTGAATCTCCAGCCTTGACCTTTCCTAGCAGGAAACAAAGGACACATTCAAACAGGATACCTGGAGAAAATTTAACAAAGGCAATATATAAAAAGGTGTGGGCAGGATCAAGGAAAACCAACAGGAATGGTAACATTCCCTGGGGCTATCAACAGATGGGAACTGTTCCACTTCTGGGTCTAAAGGGGCAGAGGGAGGGAAGCACTTATCAGACCTAGAGAGTAGCTGTACTGATTATTTCTTGTCTGAGATGATTGGGACCAGAAGTGTTTCAGGTTTAAGATTTTTTAGGATTTTGGAATATTTGCATATACATAAGATATCTTGGCAGTAGGACCCAAGTCCAAACGCAAACTTCATTTGTGTTTCAGATACACCATATACACATAACCTGAAGGTAATTTTATATACTATTTTAAATTATTTTTTTGTGCATGAAACAAAGTTTTTACTGCAACCCATCATCACATGAGGTCAGGTGTGGAATTTTCCACTTCTAGCATTGTGTCAGTGCTTAAAATGTTTCAGATTTTGAAACATTTTGGATTTTGGATTTTCACATTAGAGATGCTCAACCTTTGTTAGGTGAGCCTTCCAACAGGAATAGTGGCCTTTGATAGAGGGACCCTGCTAATATACATGACCTGGTAGAAAAAGAGCTGGGGGAAGAAATCTCACCCTTCTCACTTTCTTTGATCTCCTGCTAAAAACTCCCATTAAACAAACTCAGTTGGAGGTTAGAAGCAAAGGACATTGATGCAGTCCATAAAGGTCACCCTTTGGGACACAGAGATAAGGGTAGAAAGTGGATCTGGAATGGTCAAACGGAAGCACACATACATGCAACAATTTTATACTCATGAATGACTAATAGGTATCTCAATGGATGGATATGTTAGAGAATGGAGTAGAGTGGAAAAGAGGCCTGTGAACCAGGTGCCAAATTAAAGATTATAGAGAAGAGTGATGAGAAGAGTTAGAAAATTATAGCAAAGAATAGTAGTAGAGGGTGACATATATACTGAACTTCAAAAGGCGTGTTTTTACGTAAGACTGGTGGAATTGTGGTCTAGAAGAGGCATTGCATTGGCGAAAGCATGTAAGCCCCACGGAATGTGGGGGCAGAGAAGAATCAATACCATCCACTAGAGAGGGCTACAGGGAAGTGAGGTCTTTCTGGGGAAAGCCAGGTGCCAGTCAAAACCAGAGAGTAAAAGAAATCTTCAACAGGCTGGGCATGGTGGTTCACATCTATAATCCTAGCACTTTGAGAAGTTGAGCCAAGAAGATCACTTGAGCTCAGGAGTTTAAGACCAGCCTAGGTCACATGGTAAGACCCTCCCAGCCTCCCCCCAACACCATCTCTACAAAAAATAAAAAATTAGCTGGACATGGTGGTGAGCTTCTGTGGTCTCAGCTATTTGGGAGGGTGAGGTGAGAGGATCCCTGGGAGGCTAAGGCTGCAGTAAGCCATGATCATGCTACTGCACTCCAGTCTAGATGACAGTGAGACCTTGTCTCAAAAAGAAAAGACACCTTTGAAACTGCCTTTGCAAAATTATGACCGAGACAGCAAAAGAGATCTAATTTAATTGACTCCATCTTGCTTCTAATCTCCAAGCTGTCCTTTTCATTCTTGGGCAGAGGCTCAACTAACTTTGGGAAAAACTTAGTTTATAGTTTAGAACAAACATGATAACAGCCCTTTCCCAAAGCAGACCTCCTTCTTGCCTACAGAGTAGATTGCATTTGTAGGACTAACATTAGCCATAAGATTAGAACTTATGGCTTAGGAGTCATGCAGCTGGAGGTTACAAGATTCTGACTGTCTCTAAACTGCTCCTAAGATCAGTGCTTGAGATATTTTGCAGACCCTGCACATGATGAATCAGCTGGCACTACCTAGATTGATAAACTGGCTCATCTTGTCTTGTGGCCCCCTCACCTAGGAACTGATTCAGTGCAGGGGGACAGCTTTGACTCCCTATGATTTCATCTCTGACCAATCAGCACTCCCGGCTCACTGGCTTTCCCACACCTACCATGTTGTCTTTAAAAACTCTGCTACTCGAATGTTCAGGGAGACTGATTTTAGTAATAATAAAACTCTGGGCTCCCGCACAGCTGGCTCTGTGTGAATTACTCTTTGTCTATTGCAATTCTCCTGTCTTGATGAATCGGTTCTGTCTAGGCAGCAGGCAAGGTGAACCCCTTGGACATTTACACCTTCAACAGTGGCGTTTGTCTTGTTTATTGATTTTCTTAGAGGTTATGGTTGGAAGGTTTGGGAGAGAATGGGAAGAGTCCAGGAAAGCACTGAACACAATGGAGATTAAAGTACAGGAGAGGCCGAGCGGTGGCTCATGCCTGTATTCCCAGCACTTTCGGAGGTTGAGGCATGATGATACAGACCTGCAGTCCCAGCTACTCGGGAGGTTGAGGCAGCAGGATTGCTTGAGCCCAGGAGTTTCAGGATGCTGTGAGCTATGATAGTGCCACTGCACTCCAGTCTGGGTGACAGAGTGAGTCCTTGTCTCCAAAAATTAAGTGCAGGAGAAACTCAAAGGTGTTCAATTGGTGATGGTACTACCACGCAACATGACCAGTGTTTTTGACTTCTACAATGAAGAATGTTAAGGTAGCAGCATTTGAGATTGAGGGAGCAGGAGTGCTAACATCCTGCAGGCTCAAGACAGTGCCACACAATTGTCCTTACTTTAAATGCCAATAACATCCCCCACTGATGATTAATTAATCCTTATATCACTAAAGATTACAGAAATATGACATATGATGGTATTATCTGGTCTTGAGGATCCAAATGGAATGGTGATGTCACATCCAGGTAGTCACAGTGTCCTTGGCTTGTGGTAGCCCTGAAAGAAGTGGTATTTTCTTGGGATAGGAACATGGTAGTTTAGGCTAGATATAGCTGGAGGGAGGGAGTGCTCCCTATCAGTGGATATTTTTATACAACAAATTAACACTCTCAAGTTTGTTAACATTCATTTTTTACATTCATTATAAACAGGGTGATATGGTTTGGCTACGTGCCCACCCAAATCTCATCTTGAATTATAGTTCCCATAATCCCCATGTGTCATGGGAGGGACCTGGTAGGAGGTAATTGAATCATGGGGGCAGGTTTTTCCCATACTGTTCTTGAAGTGAATAAGTCTCACAAGATCTGATAGTTTTATAAATGGGAATTCCCCTACACAAGCCCTCTCTTGCCTGCCACCATGTATGATGTGACTTTGCTCCTCATTTGCCTTCTGCCATGATGGTGAGGCCTCCCCAGCCATGTGGAACTGTAAATCAATTAAACCTCCTTTATAAATTACCCAGTCTCAATTATGTCTTTATTAGCAGCATGAGAACAGACTCATACACAGGGTTAAACTAAGAAGAATTGACTTGAATTACAGACTGGCTATCTATCACATTGAGCATCCTCAGAGGGAAAGATGTGTAGACAATGCTATGCAAAGATTTTCTTAGAAACATTTCTAATGGGACTATTTCATATTGGAATCACAGATTAATCAGTGAATGTTTTGTGTGTGAAAAGGAACCTCAGAGACTACCTTGAAACTACCGTCATGTTTCTGAATACTTCAATGTAGAAATACAAAGTGTGCTTCCATTTTGGTCACTCATACCATGCAAGTAAATGAATAGCTGAATACCTTTGATTTTAAATGTAATTATGACCTTTAGAAATAACAGCTGGTTTAAAAATAAGCCAAAGCGTAAGTAAAATGGGCAACGGATATACTTTAGTTCCCAAAGAACATTTATAAGAAAAAGTCGTGTTTCCTTTGCAGCTTTCAGTCTTAGAGAAAAGACTTCGTCATCTTATATGTGATGCGACTTTCTGGGCTCCTGACATCTTTATAGAGTTTGACTGGAATTTCCTTCTCTTGAAAATGAATGGGCATTTTCTTGCTCTTCACACTCATCAGCTTCACTCTCAGGGGGCCCAAGTTTACATAATCCTATGGTGAACAGACACAAAAAAGAATAGGAGAGGTGATTCAGCAATTTCCAGCTTTGATAGATTAGGCTTGCTTTATTACAGTTGGCCTTTATCTGACAGAGTTCATTGCCCCCTAATTGCCTGATGCTGTGTAAAACATGAAATATGAGAGCCACTATAAATGAGAAAAAAACAAAACACTCAGTCAACTTATATACCCAGTAGGGCATACACAGTAGGAAAGATCTCCTAAAAAGCAGGCAGCAAGGCTGGAAGGCTTGTCTCCTAGTGGGTTAATGGGGGAGGGATGCTGGCTATAGTTAGTGCAAAACTATCTATAGTATGTGAAAGGAAAATAAAAACATGGGACCCCAATTCACTTTGCCAAAAGGAAAAAATTAAGCTGAAAGCTGAGTCATGTAAGTAACTACCTTTCCTTTTGTTCCTAAGCAGATACGTCCAGATAAAAGGTTACTGTCTCCACAGGTAGCTACTCTATGTTCACCTGATCTTTTGTAAAGTGCGAGGTGAATACATAATTGACTGTTCCCCTACCTGCTCCTTTTCTCTTGCAACATGTGGATGACTGTAACTTCCTGCTTTCCCCTCCAGCCCACTTTTCTCCTTTAAATATTGAAGGCCTCCAAGTCATCTTTGGAGACAGGCACAGACCACACACTGTTTCTGTGATTTCAAGGTTTTTTTTTTTTTTTTCCTCCCAGGTATTATCCTTAATATTGGCAAAATCAACTTCTAAATTGATTGAGACCTGTCTCAGCTACCTTTTGGTTTACAAGTCTAAGATATCAACAAACAGAATTAGAAGTCTAACTGACATGAAATCCATAGCCAACCCAAAACTGGGTGGACAGAGCTCACGCCCTACCCAATGTCCCTTCCTCCAGGAAGTCTCCCATGGCATAACTCTTGCTTTTTAATTCCTTGGACACGTCTCTTTAGCAAACCTTTCCCAGGTGTTCACTATATGCCAGGCCCTGTATCAAGTGCTGGGGTGCAATGATAAGCACAGACTGATCAGGGACACAGGTACAGGTGGTCTGTTTACTCTTACATGGTAATTGTTGATTTTCTTACCTGTCCTCTACAAGTCTATAAGTGATTTGGGGGCAAGGCCTGCTGTATAGGCATATTCGAGATTTCATTTCTTGCTGTTCTCTCCCTTAAATGCACAAGCATTTAACAAGGACCTGGCATGTTGTGGGGTTCTCAATAAATATTTATTTGAGTTTAGAAGAATCAAATAATGAAAAAGGAAGGTGATGTCTTATTTCTCAAAATACATATAATTCTATTTAGCTTTCAAAATATGTAGTTGTGATAAATGAAAGATAGGAAAAAAGCAAGTTGATGGAGACCTACCACATATTTCAGAATCACTGGGAAGAGGATTCTCAAGTAATACACCATGGCCATGGCAGTTTGACTACATCAAAAACTTTCATGGAAAGTAAGGTCTTTCATTCAACCAAATGGTATGCAATTTGGGGATTTTGTAGACAACTGTCCACTAGCCTGAGATCATCACCACATCCCAGGAGTCATGATTCCAAGATACTCATGGAGGTGTTTCAGTGCTAGAGGAACTAGAACTTTAGTCTTTTTTTTTGTTTTGTTTTTTTGTTGAGACGGAGTCTCGCTCTGTTGCCCAGGCTGGAGTGCAGTGGCCCGATCTCAGCTCACTGCAAGCTCCGCCTCCCGGGTTCACGCCATTCTCTTGCCTCAGCCTCCGAAGTAGCTGGGACTACAGGCGCCCGCCACCTCGCCTGGCTAGTTTTTTGCATTTGTTTAGTAGAGACGGGGTTTCACCGTGTTAGCCAGGATGATCTCAATCTCCTGACCTCGTGATCCGCCCGTCTCAGCCTCCCAAAGTGGGATTACAGGCTTGAGCCACCGCGCCCAGCCATAGAACTTTAGTCTTTAAATCATCACTTGATGGCAGCAGGATTGAATTGTAGTTAGTTAAAATGGTTTGTGTTGGTTTATTCAGTTTCTTCTGCTTTCTTACATCATTTTTTCCACTACCAGACTTTAAGTTCTAGGAGAGCTTTTAAAGTACCAAGAGGGAAAATAACAAGGGATGGCGGTGGGAGTAACTGGAATGTACTAGAAAGAAGTTTTAAAATTAAAAGGCTTAATATTCCAGGTTTTACTGAATGGTATATGTGCAATCTGTACTTTCCAAAGATAGCCTAATTCATATCCTATTCCAAGTGCTTCTCTTACAATGTGATACTGACCTTCCTCCATCAAGATGTAGGAGCTATGTTCCTTCCTCTTGGATGGAACTTTGTAACTACATCAACCAGTAGAATATGATGGAAGTGACAGTGTATGATTTCCAAGGCTACGCCATATAAAACTAACTCTTTCTCTTTCTTTCTTTCTCTTTCTTTCTTTCTTTCTTTCTTCCTTCCTTCCTTTTCTTTCTTTCTTTTTTTTTTTGAGACAGAGTCTCGCTCTGTTGCCCAGGCTGGAGTGCAGGGGCCGGATCTCAGCTCACTGCAAGCTCCGCCTCCCGGGTTTACGCCATTCTCCTGCCTCAGCCTCCCGAGTAGCTGGGACTACAGGCGCCCGCCACCTCGCCCAGCTAGTTTTTTGTATTTTTTAGTAGAGACGGGGTTTCACCGTGTTAGCCAGGATGGTCTCGATCTCCTGACCTCGTGATCCGCCCATCTCGGCCTCCCAAAGTGCTGGGATTACAGGCTTGAGCCACCGCGCCCGGCCTCTTTCTTTCTTTGTTTCTTTCTTTCTTTTTCTTTCTTTCCTTCTTTCCCTTTCTTTTCTTTTTCTTTCCTTTTCTTTTTCTCTTTCTTTTCTCTTTCTCTCTTTCTTTTCTCTCTCTCTACTTCCTTCCTTCCTTTCTCTTTCTCTCTTTCTCTTTCTCTCTTTCTCTCTTTCTTTCTCTCTCTCTCTCTCTTTCTTTCTTTTGAGACAGAGTCTCACTCTGTCACCCAAGCTGGAGTGCAATGGTGCTATCTCTGCTCATTGCAACCTCTGCTTCCCAGGTTCAAGCGATTTTCCTGCCTCAGCCTGCCAACTACCTGGGATTACAGGCACGCACCACCATGCCCAGCTAATTTTTTTTTTTTTTTTTTTTTTGAGATGGAGTCTTGCTCTGTCACCCAGGCTGGAATGCAGTGGCGCGATCTCAGCTCACTGCAAGCTCTGCCTCCCAGGTTCACGCCATTCTCCTGCCTCAGCCTCCCAAGTGTCTGGGACTACAGGCTCCTGTCACAATGCCCAGCTAATTTTTTTGTATTTTTAGCAGAGACGGAGTTTCACTGTGTTAGCCAGGATGGTCTCCATCTCCCGACCTTGTGATCCACCCTCCTCGGCCTCCCAAAGTGCTGGGATTACAGGCGTGAGCCACCGTGCCCAGCCTAATTTTTATATTTTTAGTAGAGGGGGTTTCACCATGTTGGCCAGGCTGGTCTCAAATTCCCGACCGCAGGTGATCCGCCCGCCTCAGCCTCCCAAAGTGCTGGGATTACAGACATGAGCCACCACAGCCAAACTGTTGCTTTTATCTTGGTCTCTAGGATTGCTTGTTTTGGGAGAAGACAGACACTATAACAAAGGAAATTCAAAACACCCTGTGGGGAGGCTCATGTGAAGAAGAAGTGAGGCCCTCAGTTTAGCTAGCATCAACATGCTAGCCATATGAACAAACCACCTTGGAAGTAAAGACTTCTGCCTAAACCAAGCGTTCAGATGGGTGCAGCCCTAGCCAACATATGGTTGCAACTGACTGAGAGTCCATCAAGTGAGAACTGTCTAGTGGAGCCCTTCCTAAATTTCTAACCAACAGAGCCCTGAGGGAGAATAGTTATTGTTATAAGCTACTAGGTTTTTGGGATTGTTATGTAGCATTAGATAACTTACTTTGTATACTATTAATGAAGGCCTATAAAGGAATAATGGAAGCAAATTGGGCAAGAGTAGGAGTGAAAATGGTATCCAAATGAGAGATATGAATGGTGGGCCAATTTTACTAATAATTGCAAATGGAATTTTCAATATCCATATTTTAGGTTAATTTTCTCAATTAATAAAACAGCATTTTCTTGGTAGTCAAAGTTACGTTCTTATGAATCTTACCTTGAAATCCTTCTCATCCTCATATAGTAAGTACTTCATATCAGTGTCCCCAAACTCTGTGCATGAGTTTTCCTCTTTATCTGTCTTTACATACTGGAGATCTTCGATGCTATTTTCATGACTAAGATGTAAGGTACTGCTCTCATCTGATGAGGACATCAAGTCTCTACTTTCTACTTCTATGGGTTGCAATTCTGACTTCTCTTCTTGGATGAATACAAAGGAATTAATTATGTATACATTTTGAACATATAAAAATAAAAATGCAACTCATACTTTGTCACATTTTTAATTAGATAGAACTTTGAGAACTACAAATGTAGAATTTATGTATTATAGTAAGAGGGAGTCCCATTTGTAGAAACTCCAAGTTGTATTTCTTTCTGTTAGCTAATAAGTTAAAGTAATTATATTGGTGCCTATGTGTATGTTGTCATTTTGGTTGGCTAAATAGGGCCCTAAAGCTTGCCAGTGTAGATAGCAGCCTCATCCCTCTCCGCCAGTATTTATTTAATTTACTGTGAAACATAGTGACCTTCATTTGAAAGTGGTACTACAGACAGGAGATAGATTAGGACAAGCACTGCAAGAGGAGAAATTGAGAGAAGCTGGCAGGTAACTAGTC
This sequence comes from Piliocolobus tephrosceles, assembly GCF_002776525.5. Taxonomy (NCBI): domain Eukaryota; kingdom Metazoa; phylum Chordata; class Mammalia; order Primates; family Cercopithecidae; genus Piliocolobus; species Piliocolobus tephrosceles. The sequence continues at coordinate 76,124,754 of NC_045446.1, read as the reverse complement.
TCTGAATAACTTTTGTATGTGGGGCACCTGCTCACAATAGTTATTTGTGTATTTTAAATAGAAAAACAAGAGTTTGAAAAAAATCACCATCATTATTGCAATAAAATAATACCTATATGAGTTTCTGGCAATTCCAAAGGCATTTCTTCAGGTGGCACTTCTAGTCCAGCAGCTTGGGTAAGATATAGTCGCCTAAAAGAACACATAAGAAAAAGTCTGTCAGTCAATAAATATTGTATTGCATGCTTACTAGGGTCAATCTCTCTACTAGGTGCTAGAAATGCATAGATGAAAAATGATACATAATTTCTACCCTGAGGAGCATAAAGTCCAGTGGGGTGACAGACAGCCTTACAGTATTTTAAAGTCATGATTTGTACCATGATGGGTAATTAGCATAGTGTGAGAATGCTGGGATGCAGAAAGAAGCAGCACCTGAGTCAGCTTTAGGAGGAAGCAAAGTTTTCCTGGATGAAACCTGAGCTTAGTCTTTGATATGGTTTAGCTAGGCCCACCCAAATCCCATCATGAACTGTAGTTTGCATAATCCGCATGTGTTGTGAGAGAGGGACCCAGCGGGAGGTAAGTGAATTATGGGGGAAGTTACCTTCATGCTGTTCTCATGTTAGTGAGTTCTCATGAGATCTGATAATTTATAAGGGGCTTTTCCCCAGCCTTCGCTCTGCACTTCTTCCTGCTGCCATGTGAAGAAGGTCATATTTGCTTCTCCTTCTGCCATAAATCTGTTTCCTGAGTCCTCACCAGCCTGGTGGAACTGTAAGTCAATTAAACCTCTTTCCTTTCTAAATTACCCAGTCTCATGCAGTTTTTTTTATAGCAGCATGAGAATGGACTAATACAGTCTTGAACCTGGAGGTGCTTGCCAGGGAAGAGCTAGGGGTGAAAGAAGAGCATTCCAAATAAGGGAATGACACACTTAAAGTTCAAAAAAAATGAGAGTGAGCATGGCACTAGTCAGGTCACTGTTGTAGTATTTCCGGTGTGGAATGATAGTGGCCTGAAAGATATGGTTTTGAAATGAAGAGAGAAAGAGAAAGTGAGCAGTAGGAATCCAAGATGCCATCTAGGTCCTGGCTTTCGTTTAGTGGTATGCTTCACCTACAAGCAGTGAATTGATGTCCATATGCTGTTGTAGCTCTCTCTACATTGTTTAATTCTGTGCTCTCCTTTTTAGAGTGTCCGCTGAATTTTTAATCAGAAAATATGATGCTTTGAAAACTCTGTATGGCATTTCCATGAGGTTTACCTGAAGACAGCAGGAAGTAATTGAACACTTGCAAATGTGCAAACAATCCTTCATGCTTAGCAGCTAAGCAACTGAAGTGAGTCCCCTAAATTAGAGGCTGTCAGTTATTTAAGAACATGAATAAAGTGTTATCCAGATGCTAATGGCTCCAGCAAATACTGTAACTACATAAAATATTTACACCTATGAAACCTTCTAAAAACTTAACTTTAGTTAAGGCAAGTTTAGTAAAGGTACCTTAGTAAAGATAAGTTTCACATGTAGCTGTGGTCTGCAGGGAGACATGTCTGAGGCTATAGAATTCTTTTCTTTCCTAGTTTTACCATTGTGAACAATTAAGATCTTTCTAAATGCCATAACCTTCAGGAATCTAGCTTTTTCTATTAATCACTAGTTTACTGTCACTTCTGTACTACTACAGGGTTACAACACTTGATACTTAATGATATGGAAAATAGTTCAAAAGATGTTCTTATCATAAGTTAGTGTTAGATTTGTAGGTATTGGCCCACTTAGCCTCAGCCCTGTGGCACTGGAGTCCCGGGCAGTCACCTCTGGCTGACAGTTTCCTCATCTGTTTGTCCCAGTGTGTCAAACAAATCCTATGACATTCTATGTGAGTTGTGATGGAAAAAAGTTTGAGTAGCTCTACATAGGAAATGTGGTAACTCTATTAACCACAGTATCCCATTCCTCATCCAAATAGGAAAATAGAACTTCTTCTGTGTCCACTGGAGACAGTTCATGTCTATTTCTTCCCACCCTACTAGTATTTTACAAAACTTAATTCTCAACAAAGAGATGGAGGGGGAAGTTACCATAAAATATAATATGTGTAATATTCCTTTGGCTTGGAAATGGGTACAGTAAAAGCTCCTGAACGCCCTCAGGTTGCCTTTCTGCATAAGAAGTCTAGTAGATAACTGAGGGCTTTCACATTTTCCGATTTCTTTATGCGGGTCTTTCTAAAGTGTCCAAAAACAGTTGCCTCAGGGAATTTACAATCTAGTAAAGCAGCAGACATTAAATAAGTAATCAAAAGTGTGATAAAGGTTGGTTACAAAGGAAAAGTTCAGGGTGTTGTGGAAGCATATAGCAAGGACACATATATCAATTCCTATAAATGTCACCCATGCTGTTTCTTTTCCCTTGGAAATATTTTGACTTCATTTCTTCCAACTCTGAAGCTAGACTAAGCATTCCATTCCTCTCAGTAAGGAAAGCCAGCCCCTAAAGCACTGATGAACAATGTGGATTTTACAGAAGATTTTTACGGGGAAGAGCGAGGATGAGGTTAAATTATATACTGCACAGTAAACAACTCAATGAAAAATCCCCATTAAAAGTTTCTCAATCTCCCATTCTGTTCTTTCCAAGTCCCCTCTGGCCTATGAAATAATTCCCTTTTTTAAGAATTATTAGCACTTTACAACCATATCAGAACAAAATCAAATATACCAGACTGAGTTGATCCAGGTAGAGACACGGGTCTGGCAGTTTAGAGGGTAGCTCTTTACTAAAGTTTAGCCAGTTCAGAAAAGAAGGCAGTGGACAGTAGGTATAGCAGTAGTTAGAAGCCACATTCCAGCAATGCCTGGCAGAGATTAGACATGATTCCAAAGGCAGCAGCAGCAGATGACAAGGATTAGAGGTGGGACAGGAATGTAGCACTGGAGACCTGATCACAGAGAGGAGGGCTGGCAAAAGCGAGCATTGCCTACTGGGCAACAGTGAGCACCTACCCCCGAGGGGCCCTCTAGGGCATCAGCTGACGAGACTGGACATACAGGAGTTCAGTAATCAGTCCTCATTCAGCCTCACCTCATCTATATTGGTATCTACTCTCTCTGAAGCACACAAGTAATCATGCAAAGAGGGCAGATGGCCTCATTCCTCTATCCTGCCCCACCCAGCTTATCTCCCAATTTCTCTAATCTTGTATCCTGACACCCATCATTTAGCCTGGCAAACAAGGAACCCATAATTTACCTGTATCCACCTTTCTTGGAAAACAATAGAAAGTTTAAAAATAGCAAATACATGATCATGTCTCAAATAGTAGTTTTCCATGTCACACAAACAATAGGAACTACTTGTGTAGAAAATTTTTCCTGGCTATTCCCCCAGGTTCAACTTAACATCTGCTTTAATTCCTAGACCTAGACATTTCTCTCCCATACTTGCACACATGCACTCTACATTTGTGTGACTTACCCTCTCTTCCTAAACATGCTACTATTAGATTATTTTTTGGTTTTGACTACTTGTCTAAATTATGAGTGCCATTTTGAATTTTAATTTTATATTCAAGGGTCCTAGGTTTCTGTCAGGATTAATATATTAAGACTTTTTTTGTCAGATAAGGAAAACAGCTAACCAAACATATAAAGGTGTATGCACCACATGGTTTCTTGTGTGCAAGAACAAATGTGAGTTGAAATGCCAAGCTCTTTTCTCGGCCTCCAGAGTAGTTTTGACTCTTTCGTGAAACTTCCAGCAAGTGGATCACCTCCTCCTCTGTGCTAACTCTCTACCTCCTCCATCTTCTGCTGTACTGTTATGTACTTACTTTCATGACCATTACCCATGCTGGTCTGGAGGCTCCAGAATGTTGGCAGTTAGGATGTTCATGTTATGTGCTAGCTATTGGGACTACAGTGCATTGCAAGAAAAACCAAGTCAAACTTTACATTGTACCAATGGTTAATAGTAATAATCCTATACCTTCATCCATTTTGTGTGTCACTTTCTTTTTGACTACTGCTGGAGCACTGAAGAATTAAATCATCTTTTTTTTTTTTTTTAAAGCAACTTTTTACAGTAGATACAAATGTTTACAAAATAGTCTATATATATTAACAATTTTCACCTGGGTATCTTGAGATCCACAAGTCTACAGTTGAATAGTTGATCAATAAGCACCAAATTTTCTGCTTCCAGTTCATGAATAGCATTTTCTAATTCTTCAACTTCCTTCCTGTGAATTGCAACCTGTTCTCAGAAGGAGGGAATGAATGTCGGTACTTATTGATTCAGTTCTATTAAGTTTTCTTTTCTTTCTTTTTTTTTTTTTAAGACAGAGTTTCACTTTTGTCGCCCACGCTGGAGTGCAGTGGTGCAATCTTGGCTTACTGCAACCTCCACCTCCCGGGTTCAAGCAGTTCTCCTGCTTCAGCCTCCTGAGTAGCTGGGATTACAGGCATGTGCCACCATGCCCAGCTAATTTTGTATTTTTATTAGAAACAGGGTTCCTCCACGTTGGTCAGGCTGGTCTGGAACTCCTGACTTCAGAAGATCTGCCTGCCTCGGCCTCCCAAAGTGCTGGGATTACAGGTGTGAGCCACCATGCCCTGCCAAGTTCTATTAAGTTTTCTATAGTAAACTCAACTTCTGAAAGAGCATTTGCCTGAGGGGAAGACCTATTGTGTATCATTTATTACCGGGCTTGCTTTGTCCTTCCTCCCTAAAAAGGAATAGGTGGAAATCATTTTTAGATCATCAGTAGAACCTGTCTGAATAGTTAGGCAGTTATTATAGAATAGCAGGAATTGTCCCTTTCTACCCTTCAAAAACACTGCTGAACTTAGATATGAGCCAGAGGCAGAGATAACTAAGAAAACATGGCTTAATGTTTACTGAAGAAATGAACTAACTTTGGTACATTAATTGGGCCTGTAAAAAAGGAGAAGAAAAATAATGTGGCTAATTCAAATAGGAAAAAATGTCCTGGTTCTGTTGCCAGAGTTTTCATCTGTTTTTATTTTTTATTTTTCTTTTTATTTATTTATTTATTTTTTTATTACACTTTAAGTTCTAGGGTACATGTGCACAACCTGCAGATTTGTCACATATGTATACATGTGCCATGTCCATGTGCTGCACCTATTAACTTGTCATTTACATTAGGTATATCTCCTAATACTATCCTTCCCTCCTCCCCACTCTCAATGACAGGCCCCGGTGTGTGATGTTCCCCATCCTGTGTCCAAGTATTCTCATTGTTCAATTCCTACCTATGAGTTAGAACATGTGGTGTTTGGTTTTCTGTCCCTGCGATAGTTTGCTTAGAATAATGGTTTCCAGTTTCATCCATGTCCCTACAAAGGACATGAGCTCATCTGTTTTTATGGCTGCATAGTATTTCATGCTGTATATGTGCCACATTTTCTTAATCCAGTCTATCATTGATGGACATTTCGGTTGGTTCCAAGTCTTTGCTATTGGGAATAGTGCCGCAATAAACGTACGTGTGCATGTGTCTTTACAGCAGCATGATTTATAATCCTTTTGGTATATACCCAGTCATAGGGTTGCTGGGTCAAATGGTATTTCTAGTTCTAGATCCTTGAGGAATCGCCACACTGTCTTCCACAATGGTTGAACCAGTTTACAGTCCCACCAACAGTGTAAAAGTGTTCCTATTTCTCCACATCCTCTCCAGCACCTGTTGTTTCCTGACTTTTTAATGATCACCATTCTGACAGGTATGAGATGGTATCTCATTGTGGTTTTGATTTGCATTTCTCTGAGGGTCAGTGATGATGAGCATTTTTTCATGTGTCTGTTGGCTGCATAAATGTCTTCTTTTGAGAAGTGTCTGTTCATATCTTTTGCCCACTTTTTGATGGGGTCATTTGATTTTTCCTTGTAAATTTGTTTAAGTTCTTTGTAGATTCTGGATATTAGCCCTTTGTCAGATGGGTAGATTGCAAAAATTTTCTCCCATTCTGTAGGTTGCCTTTTCACTCTGACAATAGCTTCTTTTGCTGTGCAGAGGCTCTTTAGTTTAATTAGATCCCATTTGTCAATTTTGGCTTTTGTTGCCATTGCTTTTGGTGTTTCAGACATGAAGTCTTTGCCCATGCCTATGTCCTGAATGGTACTGCCTAGGTTGTCTTCTAGGGTTTCTATGGTTTTAGGTCTAACATTTAAGCCTTTAATCCATCTTGAATTAATTTTTGTATAAGGTGTAAGGAAGGGATCCAGTTTCAGTTTTCTACATATGGCTAGCCAGTTTTCCCAGAACCATTTATTAAATAGGGAATCCTTTCCCCATTTCTTGTTGTTGTCAGGTTTGTCAAAGATCAGATGGCTGTAGATGTGTGGTATTATTTCTGAGGGCTCTGTTCTGTTCCATTGGACTACATCTCTGTTTTGGTACCAGTACCATGCTGTTTTGGTTACTGAGCCTTGTAGTATAGTTTGAAGTCAGGTAGTGTATTGCCTCCAGCTTTGTTCTTTTCCTTAGGATTGTCTTGGTAATGTGGGCTCTTTTTGGGTTCCATATGAACTTTAAAGTAGTTTTTTCCAATTCTATGAAGAAAGTCATTGGTAGCTTGATGGGGATGGCATTGAATCTATAAATTACCTTGGGCAGTATGGCCATTTTGACGATATTGATTCTTCCTATCCATGAACATGGAATGTTCTTCCATTTGTTTGTGTCCTCTTTTATTTTGTTGAGCAGTGGTTTGTAGTTCTCCTTGAAGAGGTCCTTAGCATCCCTTGAAAGTTGTATTCCTAGGTATTTCATTCTCTTTGAAGCAATTGTGAATGGGAGTTCACTCATGATTTGGCTCTCTGTTTGTCTGTTAATTAGTGTATAGGAATGCTTGTGATTTTTGCACATTGATTTTGTATCCTGAGACTGCCGAAGTTGCTTATGAGCTTAAGGAGATTTTGGGCTGAGATAATGGGTTTTCTAAATATACAATCATGTCATCTGCAAACAGGGACAATTTGACTTCCTCTTTTCCTAATTGAATACCCTTTATTTCTATCTCCTGCCTGATTGCCCTGGCCAGAACTTCCAACACTGTGTTGAATAGGAGTGGTGAAAGAGGGCATCCTTGTCTTGTGCCAGTTTTCAAAGGGAATGCTTCCAGTTTTTGCCCCTTCACTATGATATTGGCTGTGGGTTTGTCATAAATAGCTCTTATTATTTTGGGATACATCCCATCAATACCTAATTTTTAGCGTGAAGGGCTGTTGAATTTTGTCAAAGGCCTTTTCTGCATCTATTGAGATAATCATGTGGTTTTTGTCTTTGGTTCTGTTTATATGATGGATTACATTTATTGATTTGTGTATGTTGAACCAGCCTTGCATCCCAAGGATGAAGCCAACTTGATTGTGGTGGATAAGCTTTTTGATGTGCTGTTGGATTTGGTTTGCCAGTATTTTGTTGAGGATTATTGCATCGATGTTCATCAGGGATATTGGTCTAAAATTATCTTTTTTTGTTGTGTCTTTGCCAGGCTTTGGTATCAGGATGATGCTGGTCTCATAAAATGAGTTAGGGAGGATTCCCTCTTTTTCTATTGATTGAAATCATTTCAGAAGGAATGGCACCAACTCCTCTTTGAACCTCTGGTAGAATTTAGCTGTGAATCCGTCTCATCCTGGACTTTTTTTGGTTGGTAGGTTATTAATTATTTGCCTCAATTTTAGAGCCTGTTATTGGTCTATTCAGGGATTCAACTTCTTTCTGGTTTAGTCTTGGGAGGATGTATGTGTCCAGGAATTTATCCATTTCTTCTAGATTTTCTAGTTTATTTGCATAAAGGTGTTTATAGTATTCTCTGATGGTAGTTTGTATTTCTGTGGGATCAGTGGTGATATCCACTTTATCATTTTTTGTTGCGTCTATTTGATTCTTCTCTCTTTTCTTCTTTATTAGTCTTACTAGCAGTCTATCAATTTTGTTGATCTTTTCAAAAAACCAGCTCCTGAATTCATTGATTTTTTGAAGGGTTTTTTTGTGTCTCTATCTCCTGCAGTTCTGCTCTGATCTTAGTTATTTCTTGCCTTCTGCTAGCTTTTGAATGTGTTTGCTCTTGCTTCTCTAGTTATTTTAATTGTGATGTTAGGGTGTCGGTTTTAGATCTTTCCTGCTTTCTCTTGTGGGTATTTAGTGCTATAAATTTCCCTCTATACACTGCTTTAAATGTGTCCCAGAGATTCTGGTATGTTGTGTCTTTATTCTCATTGGTTTCAAAGAACATCTTTATTTCTGCCTTCATTTTGTTATGTACCCAGCAGTCATTCAGGAGCAGATTGTTCAGTTTCTATGTCGTTGAGTGGTTTTGAATGTTTCTTATCCTGAGTTCTAGTTTGATTGCACTGTGGTCTGAGAGACAGTTTGTTATAATTTCTATTCTTTTACATTTGCTGAGGAGTGCTTTACTTCCAACTAGGTGGTCGATTTTGGAATAAGTGCGATGTGGTGCTGAGAAGAATGTATACTCTGTTGATTTGGGGTGGAGAGTTATGTAGATGTCTATTAGGTCCACTTGGTGCAGAGTTAGTTCAATTCCTGGATATCCTTGTTAACTTTCTGTCTCATTGATCTGTCTAATGTTAACAGTGGGGTGTTAAAGTCTCCCATTATTATTGTGTGGGAATCTAAGTCTCTTTGTAGGTCTCTAAGGACTTGCTTTATGAATCTGGGTGCTCCTGTATTGGGTATGTATATATTTAGGATAGTTAGCTCTTCTTGTTGAATTGATCCATTTACCATTATGTAATGGCCTTCTTTGTCTCTTCTGATCTTTGTTGGCTTAAAGTCTGTTTTATCAGAGACTAGGATTGCAACCCCTGCTTTTTTTTTTTTTGTTTTCCCCCATTTGTTGGTAGATCTTCCTCCATCCCTTTATTTTGAGCCTATGTGTGTCTCTGCACGTGAGATGGGTCTCCTATATAAAGCACACTGATGGGTCTTGACTCTTTATCAAATCTGCCAGTCTGTGTCTTTTGATTGCAGCGTTTAGCGCATTTACATTTAAGGTTAATATTGTTATGTGTGAGTTTGATCCTGTCATTATGATGTTAGCTGGTTATTTTGCTCGTTAGTTGCTGCAGTTTCTTCCTAGCATCGATGGCCTTTACAATTGGGCATGTTTTTGCAGTGGCTGGTACCGGTTGTTCCTTTCCATGTTTAGTGCTTCCTTCAGGAGCTCTTGTAGGGCAGGCCTGGTGGTGACAAAATCTCTTAGCATTTGCTTGTCTGTAAAGGATTTTATTTCTCCTTCACTTATGAAGCTTAGTTTGGCTGGATATGAAATTCTGGGTTGAAAATTCTTCTCTTTAAGAATGTTGAATATTGGCCCCCACTCTCTCTGGCTTATAGAGTTTCTGCCAAGAGATCCGCTATTAGTCTGATAGGCTTCTCTTTGTGGGTAATCTGACCTTTCTCTCTGGCTGCCCTTTACATTTTTTCCTTCATTTCAACTTTGGTGAATCTGACAATTATGTGTCTTGTAGTTGCTCTTCTCGAGGAGTATCTTTGTGGCATTCTCTGTATTTCCTGAATTTGAATTTTGGCCTGCCTTGCTAGGTTGGGGAAGTTCTCCTGGATAATATCCTGAAGAGTGTTTTCCAACTCAGTTCCATTCTCCCTGTCACTTTCAGGTACACCAATCAGATGTAGATTTGGTCTTTTCACATAGTCCCATATTTCTTGGAGGCTTTGTATGTTTCTTTTTACTGTTTATCTCTAAACTTCTCTTCTTGCTTCATTTCATTCATTTGATCTTCAATCACTGATACCCTTTCTTCCGTTGATTGAATTGGCTACTGAAGCTTGTGCATGTGTCATGTAGTTCTCGTGCCATGGTTTTCAGCTCCATCAGCTCATTTAAGGTCTTCTCTATGCTGTTTATTCTAGGTAACCATTTGTCTTTTCTTTTTTCAAGGTTTTTAGTTTCTTTGCGATGGGTTTGAACATCATCCTTTAGCTTGGAGAAGTTTGTTGTTACCAGTCATCTGAAGCCTTCTTCTCTCAATTCATCAAAGTCATTTTCCTTGCAGCTTTGTTCCGTTGCTGGCAAGAAGCCACATTCCTTTGGAGGAGAAGAGGTGCTCTGAATTTTAGAATTTTCAACTTTTCTGCTCTAGTTTCTCCCCATCTTTGTGTTTTTATGTACCTTTGGTCTTTGATGATGGTGATGTACAGATGGGGTTTTGGTGTGGATGTCCTTTCTGTTTGTTAGTTTTCCTTCTAACAGTCAGGACCCTCAGCTGCAGGTCTGTTGGAGTTTGCTGGAGGTCCACTCCAGACCTGTTTGCCTGGGTATTACCAGCGGAGGCTGCAGAACATCAAATATTGCAGAACAGCAAATGTTGCTGCTTGATCATTCCTCTGGAAGCTTCATCTCAGAGGGCCACCTGGCCGTATGAGGTGTCAGTCGACCCCTACTGGGAGGTGCCTCCCAGTTAGGCTACTCAGGGGTCAGGGACCTACTTGGGGAGGCAGTCTGTCCATTCTCAGATCTCAGACTCCATGCTGGGAGAAGCACTACTCTCTTCAAAGCTGTCAGACAGGGACATTTAAGTCTGTACAAGTTTCTGATGCCTTTTGTTCCACTATTTCCTGCCCCCAGAGGTGGAGTCTACAGACGCAGGTGGGCCGCCTTGAGCTGTAGTGGGCTCTACCCAGTTCAAACTTCCTGGCTGCTTTGTTTACCTACTCAAGCCTCAGCAAAGGTGGGTGCCCCTCCCCCAGCCTCGCTGCTGCCTTGCAGTTCGATCTCAGACTGCTGTGCTAGTAGGGAGCGAGACTCTGTGGGTGTGGGACCCTCTAAGCCAAGTGTGGGATATAATCTGCTGGTGTGTGGTTTGCTAAGACTGTTGGAAAAGTGCAGTATTAGGGTGGGAGTGACCTGATTTTCCAGGTGCCATCTTTCACAGCTTCTCTTGGCTAGGAAAGGGAATTCCCTTCCCCGTTGTGTTTCCCCAGTGAGGCAAAGCTTCTCCCTGCTTTGGTTTATGCTCCATGTGCTGCACCCACTGTCCTGCATCCACTGTGTGACAAATCCCAGTGAGATGAACCTGGTACCTCAGTTGGAAATGCAGAAATCACCCATCTTCTGGGTCACTCATGCTGGGAGCTGTAGACTGGAGCTGTTCCTAATCGGCCATCTTGAGGGGGGAATCCCAGTTTGTATCTGTTTTTAAGAAGTGTATTTTGGGCCGGGTGCGGTGGCTCAAGCCTGTAATCCCAGCACTTTGGGAGGCCGAGACAGGCGGATCACAAGGTCAGGAGATCGAGACCATCCTGGCTAACACGGTGAAACCCCGTCTCTACTAAAATACAAAAAACTAGCCGGGCGAGATGGCGGGCGCCTGTAGTCCCAGCTACTCGGGAGGCTGAGGCAGGAGAATGGCGTGAACTCGGGAGATGGAGCTTGCAGTGAGCTGAGATCCGGCCACTGCACTCCAGCCTGGGCGACAGAGTGAGACTCTGTCTCAAAA